>NW_009714315.1:0-4380 GCF_000703405.1 Apaloderma vittatum | reverse complement strand
TGGCTGCCCCTTCCCTGGAGGTGTTCAAGTTGGACAGAGCCTTGAGTAGCCTGATCTAGTCGAGAGGCGTCCCTGCCCATGACAGGGAGGTTGGACTAGATGATCTCTAAGGTCCTTTCCAGCCTAGGTCATTCTATGATTCTATGAAAGACTGTCTCCAAATTTCATGTTACATGCAGCATCTAATAAACAAAAGAATACAATATATTGAAGGTCCAAAACTGTTGAAGAGTAAAAAAGAAACACCATCACTTTAAAGATCTTTGTTGTTTGCCTAAGATGTGTCCTTCACAGACTTGACTGGACACAAAAGGATTAAACATAAATGAATAACTACTCAACTGCTTCTGATCTGCAGATCATATTGTCCTGCTGACAGATCATGCATGTGAAGTAGAAGAGCTGATACAGGACAGTGAAACCAGCAATGAACCTGAGAAAATTAAGAAGGCGCAGCTGGAATATAAATGGACAAAATACAGCCTCTAAAAAGGAAAGATGAAAGCAAAGGAAAGAAAAATGGGGGAACAGAAGAATGCTAAAAGTAACAGTACCTCCCTCTCCAAAAATAGGATGCTTCCTCCAAAATGTGTGTGCAAGGGTTTGAGCGTGTATTTATCGATCATCAGATCAGCAAGATCATGAAACAGAATAATGCCTATATAAATTACCAAAAGTACTAAAATGGATGTTTTATCTATGATAGGTTACATCCTCATTCTGAGGTATTTAAACCCTGATTAAATCGGACCCTGAAACATCTGCGGAGAGTCAGATTAAATCATCCTTCAGCAGACAAGCGCTACATGTTCTCATTACATTTCAATTATGTAGCTTGTCCAGATCTTAAGGATTTACACTGTTTTTTTAATCGTATATTTCTTTAGAGCTGGACGTGGATGTAATGATGATGTTAGTGCAGTAGACAAACATAGACCAAAAAAAGCAGCAAAGTTTGAAGTGGTCCATTCATTGGTTTACCTATGGATTAAAAATTGGGTTGTTTTATTTCTCAGTGTCTGACAAAGATACTGATTTCTGAAAGCTGTTGATTAAATCTCCTACAAGTGAAAACTGTTGGTTAAATCTCCTACATATATTTACCTGAGTAGTTGTATCAAAGAGCCACAGTAACTCAGATCTGATTTTGAATGTGTAATTTGTCCAGGTAAGAAAAAAGGTTTTTTACAAAGTCTGGAGCTTTCTCAATGAAATGTAGAAAATGTTTAGAGAAGTGGCAGGTGATCTGATGAAAGGACAGATGAACTCAAGATACCGAGGAAACGACTGATCACAAAGCAGAATTGCAGAGAAGGGAGATGAAACACTAGAAGCAGAGAAGTTTATCTAGTGAATGCACAGAGGAAGAAAGCAAGGAAGATAACAGATCCAGAGACAAAGACATCGGGATGGTAACTGAAGAGGAGGGTTGACATAATTTTCTCTTCTAAGACATTCAATGACAAAATGTATTCTTCTGATGTTGGCAAGGTGATGGTGCAAAAGCAGTTACTACAGCAGGTAGGAGAAGAGTCATAGAATGCATTGGGCCTTTAAAGGTCATCTAGACCTTTAGATACTTGGTTAGTTTTGCAATTAAAACCGCAGACTGGTACTCCTGAAACCTGCAATTTCATTTCCTGGTTATGTTTGAAGCTTCATTTTTCTTGGGCAAGGCAGTTACTTCTCTGTTTGGTTTCCTTTTCATAAACTAGAGTGATAATACTTCTTTTCTATCACCTTCTTCTTGACTTGTTTGTGTGAGTTAAGACAGGAACTATATCTTCGTACATGTCTGCCTAGAGGCTAGCAGGGTAACTTGGCCCCAGCCAGGGCTGTTACAGAGGAGCGTTGCAGCAACCACGGGGAAGTAGGGCAGAGCACATCAGGAAAGATGAAGCAGCTGCCAAAAGGCTTCATACCAGGCACTAAAAGTGATTACTTAAAAATACATATTTGGGTTCTTTTATTTCCTTTGTGATCCTATCAAGCATACTCAAGGCACATTTCAGCTTATTTTTTATTTATTCCCTTGAATCTTTCTTGTACTTCAAAAGAAAGTGGTTATTCTCATCCAAGAGCGTGGGCTTTCTGAAAAAGTCTGGCTCTCATCAGACTTTTGATAAAATCCTAAGAAATTGAAACATTGAGAGCTCCTTTTGTTTTAATAACCTCTCTTTCATGAATATTTACTTCTCATTTGAATAATTATCATCAATAAAAATTAAGACCTTATGTTTGTGGAGAGTGCAAGCAGCTTTGGGATTAAAATGAGTGACATCTCTCAAAAATGAGGGCTATTTAGAGGGTTATATTTCTTACAAGCAGAGCACTTTCTACAAGAGCATTCTGAGCCTGGAGTTCTACAAGACCAGGAAAACAGAGGAGAGAAATTCTGTAAATGGGAAGTAGAACAGGGAAAAAGATTCTGTTTGGTTCATCTACACTAACAGTTGTATAGATTTAACTATCAACAATACTATGTAAATTGTAGAGTTTCTAATATTGTTAATGATTTTTCCAGTCAGTGAGTATAAATTATAGTTTTTGTTAATTTAGTTTTCATTATTTGCTATTTTCCAGTTCAAACAAGACGCTGTTTTCAGCATGGTTTGCCGAGAAGCCTGTGAGGACATGCAGGATTGTGATATATCACACATAAGACAACATAAACCACTGAAAAATATGAACAAAGAGGAAAGACAAATGCACCCTCTAGAGCACTAAAGTTACAGAATGCCTAGATAAGAGGAACAGCTAATTTAGGAGAAAACAGGCTATAATTTGGAGAACACATCTAAGTTTGGTTTATAATTTGCAGGTAAAATGTATGAACTCTGTATTTATCAAACTAAAGTTCCATACTAAAGCTAGCTGCTCTCTTGAAGGTTATTTTTTTTTTCTTAAACGGAAGTAACAACATCTTTTATTAAACTTGATAATCTTATATTCAAAGAGAGCTCCTGCTGGGTTTAGATGTGGCCTATGTTTCTTCCCATATAAATTGTTAATTAAGCACCTGGAACAGAAATGTTAGTGGTGAGACCAAGGCATCATCTGCTCGAAAGGATGTGGAGTTGTCAAAGAACCATCTTTCAGACATTTTAGACAACAGAAGGACACTGTGCCTAGACATGAAACCACAAATAAATCTTAACAGTGGGGAAATTGTGGTAAGGAACAAGACATGCATATTTTATGGTGGTGTTTTGCTCTGTTTGTTGTGTTATTTAAAACAAACGGTAATTGTGGGTTAAACTGCTTGAATGCTTCATACAGCTTGGACTCTGTCTGGAAAATGTACATGCCGGCAGCTCTTGCTGTGTTAAGAGTACAACAAAGATTGCACATGATGTGCCTCCAGGTAGACGTGATCACTGGAGACATGTGGCTGTGGCCACACGGCTGCAGAGAGTGCAGCTGAGCCATGGAGGTATCTGGAAGGGTGTGGAGCACCACAGGGGTGATATGCTTGGGTTTCAGTGCTGATGGAGGCTGCACCAGCAGGGAGAAAAAAGAAGCCAGACCAAGTCCTGGGTCATTACATTATTTAGACCTTTGTGAACTGAGTGATGATAGAGGTCTATGCTTAAAGCGGGCAGTGTAACAGCATCAACGTTTTGAGAAAATGGTTTTCTACCTCTTTGTCCTCCTTCAGTGTCTTACTTTACAAATACAAGTGCATACCTAATTTGCAGGGCTTTTGTTTCATAAAAATATCTATGCTGGGTGCAAAATTGAGTGTGATCCAGCAACGTGCATTTGCAGCCCAGAAAACCAGTGACATCCTGGACAGCATCAAAAGAAGCGTGGCCAGCAAGTCAAGGGAGGTCATTCTCCTGCTCTGTTCTTCTCTGGTGAGACCTCACCTGCAGCACTGCATTCAGCTCTGGGGGTCCCAACACAAGAAAGCCACGGTCCTGTTGGAGCGAGTCCAGAGGAAGGCCACGAATATGATCAAAGGGCTGGAGCACCTCTGCTCTGAGGGCAGGCCGAGCGAGATCAGGCTGTTCAACCCGGAGAAGGTTCTGTAGAGACTTTTTTGTTGCCTTCCAGTATTTAAAGGGAAACAGGAAAGAAGGGGAGGGACTCTTTATCAGGGAGTGTGGTGATAGGACAAGGGGTAACAGTTTGAAACTGGAAGAGTGTAGATTTAGATTAGGTATTAGGAAGCAATTCTTCACTGAGGCACTGGAACAGGTTGCCCAGGGAGGTTGTGGAAGCCCCCTCCCTGGAAGTGTTCAAGGCCAGGCTGGATGGTGCTTTGAGCAAGCTGATGTAGTGGCAGGTTGCACAAGGTGATCTTTAAGGTTCCTTCCAACCAAGTTCCACCTTGGGATTCTGGATGAAGTCTCCGCTGTAGCACAGTACCCTGTCGCT
>NW_009714314.1:26201-43465 GCF_000703405.1 Apaloderma vittatum | reverse complement strand
CTCCCCAGCCACTCCTCCCCCAGTCAGCAGCACTGCAGGGGGTTAATGTGGCCAAAGGTTAGGACCCTGCACTTGGTCTTATGGAACTTCATCCCATTGGCCTCAGCCCACCGACCTACCCTGTCCAGGCCCCTCTGCAGCGCCTTCCTACCCTCCAGCAGATCAACAGTCTCCCCAAGCTTGGTGTCATAAGCAAATTTACTAAGGGTAGACTCAATCTCCTCATCCAGATCATCAGTAAAGATGTTGAAGAGGACTGGGCCCAGTACTGATCCCTGGGGGACACCACTGGTCACCAGACGCCAGCTGGATGCAGCACCATTCACCACCAGTCTCTGAGCCTGGTCATCCAACCAGTTTTTAACCTAGTGAAGGGTGCATCCATCCAAGCCGTGGGCTGCCAGCTTTTCCAGAAGGATGTTGTGGGAGACGTGTCAAATGCTTTGCTGAAGTTGAGGTAGACCACATCCACAGCCTTCCCTTCATCCACTAGGTGGGTCACCCAGTCATAGAAGAAGATGAGATTGGTCAGCAATGTCTGCAAGGTCTGTGTGTCTTTCAGCAAAAAGTCACCAGAATTCAAACTGATATGGTGGAGACATTTTTAGGCACTTCACCTCGTGATGATGCATCCATGGGGACTGTTAAAATCCACTAAAGGAACAATGATAAACTTTCTGGCACAGAAGGCAGGACCATCTTAAACTATGTTACCAATATGGTAAAATATGGTACCAATTTCTGACCAGGCCATATTTGCTATTTCTTTTCTTGTAAAACGAATAGAAGTGTTTTGTCATATGTCATTGCTGAACTCAGCAGCATGCTATCAAGCAGTTGAATAATTTACAGCAGAAGTAAGTTGACATAATTTATAGAAGCCAGCTGTGAAGGAGAAAAATGTGCATAGATCACCAGTGGCTTTCACAACAGTGGCAACAACAAATGATGAGACTTCGAAAGCTAGGTATCCGTAACAGGCTCAAAAAAGTATGTTATGACTCCCACCTTGTCACATTGTCTCTCACCTTCTCCAACATGTTCCTTTGACTGCATTGATTCTCCTGGGGTTCTTATTCGGTGTAATTCAGCCAGCCCTACTTTCCATCCTCCAGCAAAGGTTTAAATCCTTGTTCACTCATTTTCAGTGTCATTGCCTTCACTGGTCTGTCTTTGTCACCTCTCACATTCTTAGTAGACTATTTCTCCTTTCTACTTGCTCACATCCAAGTTCGTATTTCACCTGTGTTCACATCGCCCACCTAGTTTTCTGTACTGAAATGTCTGTGCCATGAAAAGGGGAACATCTACAGCTACCCTATTTCTCATACTGAAAGCCCAGCCCTACAGAAGATACAAAAAGCTTAAGAATGTTCAGTGAGGACATAATTAACTTTTAAAACAGAAGCTGTTTGTGCTGGGTTCATTTAATCTGTGATTTCATAGAAGTTTATCTTGTAAAACTTTGTCTAGATTTAATGAAAAACAGTGGAAGTATGCTCTCTGTAAGAAAGCATTGCTTTCACTGTATTTCCAATACGTGTTGTGGTGTAAAGTTCTGGCTTTTTTTTAATATAAAAAAAGTCTGTATACCCTTAACATAGAAAGAAATGTTAAATTTTTCCAATTCAATTTTGTTCTCAGAGAAAAACTGAACAGTTGCACAATTTTGGCTGATACTTGCCAGTAAAATTCAGCCTAAGTCTAAATTTTCTGAGCAACATGTGAAATTTCAGCCCAAATGTTTCTAGTCTGGCAAAGCTCTAAGTTGTTGAATACAGAGCCATGTAAGTTGAAGTGGTAGGGAAGTTTAATAGTAGGCAGTGCTACCGACTCCACCTATAGGATATCTTAAATCTATTATGAGGTCTATAAATTAGATCATGCTATAAGTAATACTAAAACAATAACAAACATGTTTTTATCAAACCTGAAATGTCATAAAAACCTTTGCAGCCTTAAGATGATGTATAAATGTAGGTTCTGATCTTGCAATATATCCTAAGTAGAGGCAGAAGTCAGCACTCTTCAGTTGTGGTGTCAGTTTTCCCACAACAGCATTGTTGGCGAAGCTCCCCTACCTTGATCTGCTAAATAAAATTTCTGTGGGAGTTTCTGTGCTCTGCAGTTCATTCCCTGAAATCTCTGCTCAGTCATCATACGGACCACCTCCCACTGAAGTCAAGTTTCCCCAAAAGAGTATTGAGCAATTACTGAATAGGGACCTCTGTGTGTAGAAACATTTTTACTGTAACTCTATCTGTGTAGCATGGTTTCTGTGATGTTTTTATGATAAGAGAGAGCAGGATCAGGATGTGCATATGGAGGTGGGAGTAAGAGAGCAGTGCAGTAATTAACATCTAGCAGACCTAAATTCTTTCTTAGCTGCTGGAAAACAGCTGTTAGAGGGATGAAAACAAAGAAGAAAGAGCACAGTTGTTTCAGACAAACAGATGCACAAAAGTTTTCCAAAGTTTATGCTGAAAGCATGGTGGGCAAGCCAATGGAGAATGGAATGAAAAGTTAGGGATCAAAATGGGGTTTTGTTTGTCAATAAAGCTGGTGCACAAACTGATGAAAGGATGGATTTCTCTCTCCAATCTTTCTTCTTCCCCTCCGTCTCCTCTCCCTCTTTCTTTCTGTCTCATGCTTTCTTCAGATTGAGAATTCACAAAAGCAAGAGGTGGAACAAGAAAATTAAATGTCTCAGAATGCCCACAGTGTAACCCAGTCCTCATAGCTACCACGACTTCCACTTGATACATCACAATAAAGTGATACCCTCCCACCTTTCGCTGTCTCAGGCCTAAAGAAGTAATGTAGTTTTTTCTTCTACCAGCTTTTAACTAATTCCAAACCTTCCCTCGAATTCCTAATGTCTTCTCTCATGTACCTTTTCCCTTTCCATCTTTCGTCCTTGCATAACATTTCTGGTTGCTTTGTAAGAATTTATTATGACTGCCTAAGGCTCCTATACTACTTCTGCTATTGCACAGACAGCTGTAAGCATCAGCTATAAGGTCACAGAAGAACTATTAGTTTATTGGACCAAAGTGTGTCTGATGAGATTTTGTCCTCAAGATGCCATTGAGTGAGATGACAGCTAGGGGTTAGCAACCAAGACAGTTGATCTTCTTTACCACTGGTGTGGATTTGTTCTGCAGAATCAGAGTTAGAAAAGGCAACAACTCTCCTGCCCCAACCTTTGTCAAAAACAGTTTTCCTCCCTGAAGAAGCTGATTACTGTATTTAACTATCTAAAAGACTGTCAAACGGCATCCTTATCCTGTGCAACAATGCTCACAGGAACTGAAGGAGGAAGGAATAAAGAATGCCATTAAGTAGAAAGCTTTGTTTCTTAATTTATTCCTGTAGTTATTTATATTGCTTGTTAATCTTTAAGAAATTACAAGATATTTCTAATTGCAGTTGTTGCTATCTGAGCTTTTATTGTAATGCTGTATCTCACCAAGATTATGTTGATGCATTTGGGACTCTGGTTCTAGTTCTTCATATTGGTGGAAGACACCTTTCCTTCCTGAAAGTTGGAGAAAATTTCCCCCTTCTTACTGGTTTTGGGAAGAGGCACTTCTTTGTAGCTCCCTTGTCTAATTGATTTGAGGAAAATAATTTCTGCCACTTCATTGCGCTTCAGATGGTCTTCTGTGGGGTAATGGGTTGTTTGCCCCACTGCAGAGAAGAGCCTTTTTCTTATCTAGATTAAGAGTTCTTGCACTTATGGATCAGATTTTCATTTACCTCCACTCTTCTTACCAGTAGAGACAAAGGTGGAAAGAAATCATGCAGAGATTAATTTTCAGTGTGAAGCTTAAACAACTCTCACTGATTATTACAGAGTAAACCTTCTGAGAACAAATACTGTTTTGTAAGAAACTTTTGAAAAGGAGGAGCATTTAGTCCTTACAGTACAATGGGGCTGTATTGAATAAATCAAGAATAATCATGCTAAACTAATTCCCTCTCAGAATGCCAAGTTTCCTGAAGGTATGTAGAAGACAAATACCGATAGAAATGAACTATGTTTCTAATAATGCAGATGAATGGAGCATAAGCTTATGAATTCCTGAGAATAAAATGAATAAAGGCAATTTCATGCTGGCTCCTTGGCAAAATGATAAAATAGAAGGTCTATATTGCTGTACATAAAAGGCATATGAGTGTTCCTGGAATCTAGAGTCATCTCTTCAACCTGTCAGACCTATTATCCCTATTCTTGCTGTGCTGGGAATGCTGGGTTTTAACACTTCTTAGGCTTTGTGTTCTCCGAATGGCACTTCTGGTAAAATAGAGTGGCAGGATTAATATACAATAGGAATTCAGAATATTTGCTGAATCTGGACTTTATAATAGCATGGCATGGAGTCTCATTTCAGAAGTGAATTAAAAATGACTTGGATAACTACACTTTCAAGTCGGCTGGCAAGCAGACAAGAGATCATAAATCAAGGTTAATGATAATGGCAATGTACCAATTTGGAAGGGAGGATGAACATAAGGAGTATTGCAAGAATTGGTGCTAGGCCCAGCTTTACTAAAAGCCATTATTTATTATTTTAGTGGATACTAAAGAACACTGAAGTCAAAACAGTTGCCAAAATTTACAGAAGATGGAGAAGACATCTTGCCTAGCTTCAGCTATCTGAGTATTACTTGCTTAGAACATTATAGTTTTCTAAATTCTCCTAAAAAATGAAGATAAAAAAGTACCTTGAGAAGATGTGACAAAGCTAAGAGGAAGGATGTACTGTCTATTATATAGATTTGGAAAAAAGCTCATATGAGTGTAGTAGCTAAATGACTGAAGTACTTTTAGGATGAATAAATATGATTAAATCTGAAAAAAGGTTAAATTATGTTTCCCATTTGATTTGCTTTGGACTGAGATATACAGCTGCAGAAATCTTAGTGTCAATAAAAAAACTTTAATAGAGATCAAGAAGTAAAAATTAGATGTTAACATCAAATAGTTCCAGAGACAAATGTTTTAGTGCTTCATGTATAAAGCTCAGATAGATATTAAATATTTCAGTTGTGACAATAATAAAGAAATGTATTTTGAATTTGAAGAGTAACTATATTGAGAAATCAAAGGGTTATTTCACCAAATCATATATTGAAAGTTCAGGAAAAAGAACCAAGTTTGGCCAGATGGTGACTAAGAAGGAAAAGAAAACCTGCTAAAAGTATTCATTTAAAGAGGAAAACAGCAAGGAGAATGGTAGCCCAAGGGGTATGAGTAAGGAAGATGAACTCAGTGTAACTATAAGCTGAGTATTAAAAGTATTGCTTAATACTAGATTTCTTAGGAGTCTGAAATATTTTGCAAGAAAGAAGATGGAAGCACAATAACATTAGAGTTGTGCTTTTTTCACTGTTGGTTTGATTATTTGTAACTAGTTTTATTTCGCAGTGAGAGCACACTGTGAAGTGTGTTCTTATGCTAATTAGGGCATGGGCAAATTAGAAGCAAATTGAGATATGAATGTGGCCCTCCAAAGACAGAACAACAATGTCTATCAATGCTACTGTAATAAGGTTTGATCACACTCAAAGAAAAATGAATGAGACAGAAGAAGTACTGAAATCAACACTCTAATCTAGTGGTTGGGTCCTTTCTCTGACAGATCCTAACACACTCTTCCAATTTTACTTCATTATGGAACTGTGCATCCTATTTCTACAGTATCCATAGTAATTGGACGAGGTATTTAAACAGATGTTATATCAAGGACTGGAATTCAAATCCACTCTTTCAAAGGACTTCTTTAAACCAAAAACCCAAGGATTATCTCTTGGCCCAATGAATCTTTTATAACCCCAGGGAAAGTTCTCTGTCTAGAAGGGTGCATGAAGTCATCCTCCAACAGTTCAATGTTTAGATCCTTTTCCTGGGACACATGTATGTGATATACTTTAGGCTAAATAAACAACTGCAAATAGGTGTTTCACAGGGTGTGTGAATGCTCTGCCTGCTGCATTAATGGACGGCAAACCAACACTACAATGGCCAAACCCTTTGCTGGCACTTTCAAGAAAAACTCCTCTCTGTAGATGTGCTGTAAGAAGCTTTAATCTATAAGAGAGGCAGAAGGATATTCATTGTCTTCTGATGTAATGGATGTGCTAGGCTTTCCTGCATTGTCAGTGCCGGAGCATATGTGACTGGTGTTGACTGGGTATGGTGAGAAATGAGACATCAAAGGGCCACCATTTGGCAGTCAAGTAGCCTGTGTCACATATCTGACTTTATGTTGCTGATTCTGAAAAGCATAATGTGCTGACAGCAGCATCTGCCTGGAAATTCACTGGAAAGGGTAATCTCACGGTCAGTAAAATCTCCAGAGCTGACTTTCAGGAGTGGAGAACTGGTATCTCTGAAGGCTGCCTACATGCACTACATCACCTGTGCTATTAATTCTGAAAACCTTCTCATTGTCTGGAAATTACTTGCTTTGAATACATTGAGGAGTTCGGGGACCTGTTTCCACCTGCCTCAAAGCAATTCCCAAAGCTGCAGGTAGTCCATTAAACAGCACAGAATTCCTGTTTCGGGATTTTAAAAAAGGCTTTTGCTTTTTGCAGCTCTGTTTGGATTTTTATTGACTGATTGTAGTAGACTATTATGTCACTTGCTCTGTAAAAATATACAAGCCATGAATAACATCAATGTCAGAGATAAAAAGGCCATGGTCTGCAAAGCAGCTTAAGGTACTTAAATCCAAAACATAATTTCTTGGAACTTTTTCATACCTTTCAAAGAAACTGAATTCTCATCAGTGCAGATTTCTAAATGTCTACATTTCTGATGTTGGAGATATGAATTTCTTTCAAAATCCTGATAGCAGATCAGAATCTAAGCTGTCTCAGGGTTTCTGGGCTCCACATGTTTTGTCAGTCTTCTTCATGATGTCTCTGTCCTCTGGGGCATGCTCTCAGGACATGTTCCAGTTCTGTCCAGAGCAAAGCAGAAGGAGGTGAAATCTTTCTTTGATATTTGACAGAGCAATGTTTAGGACACTTCGTGAAAATTCTTCCAGTGCCCAGTCTGGCCTCAGCCTTTGCTGAGGTCTGTATATTCTTACGTAGGTCAATGAGGCCTCTCCCATCTGTAGCTCCCCTCTTTGGAGAACACTTTCCACAGAAGAGCATGTACACGTCTAAGTGCCTGCCAGTCTGTCAGGAGAGGATTCAAACCATCACACAGTTGGTGGACAGACTGATTTGGGCACTCTTGAGCTTTACAATCGTGAATAAACTGTTGAATAATCCCTGGGTTGTAGAGCAAATCATAGAATCATAGAACAATTCAGGCTGGAAAAGACCCTTGGGATCATCAAGTCCAACCATTGACCCTACACTACAAGTTCACCCCTAAACCATATCACCCAACACCACATCTAAACAACACTTGAACACATCCAGGGATGGCGACTCAACCACCTCCCTAGGTAGTCTGTTCCAGTGTCTGACCACTCTTTCCGTGAAGAATTTCTTCCTAATGTCCAGCCTAAACTTGCCCTGTTGCAACTTGAAACCATTCCCCCTGGTTCTGTCCCTAATTACCTGTGAGAGGAGACCAGCACCAACCTCTCTACAATGTCCTTTCAAGTAATTGTAGAAAAAAAGCTGTGAAAAAAAAAAAGCTGTGAAAAGTCTCTCTGTTATCACTGGTCAGGCACTGTGCCCAGTGTGTAGGCAACACAAACCTACATGTATTTAGAGACCACGATGAATGCCCTGATCATGTGGATATTTGGCAGTGAGAGGGATCTGTGTCTTTTTTTAAGGTGCTTTGTGAGAAAAGTGTTGGGCTAAGCTGGAGGTTAATTCTAGGCAAAAGTTATCCTGGTTCCTAGGAAAGGAGATTTGAACCCCTGCATTTTCAGGAATGTGGCAAGCAATCCATAGGCAAATGATGGAATAGAAAGCGGAAGATCTGATCTAGGTTTTCTAAAGTTTGGGAAGTTTCAGATCCGTGAGACTGAGCAGGAATCCCTAACCACCAGTCTAGGGGCTATGCCGGACCGAGTTAAAGCACCTATGCTTTAATTAATTAATTAATTAATTGACTGAATTAAATGTGATGCAGAAAATGATCAAGTCTCTGAGCAGGCATGAGCAAGCCATGGCTTTTGATGACCAGGGGAAATGGATGGCTAGGTGGCCATCACATGAAAACCATTGAGAATAAGTTTTATTGTTTTTTAATTGGGTATACCATTACCTGTATCATAAGTGAGCCGGGGATGAATGTTTAGAAAGCTCTTATGTGGGCTTAGATTCATACTCAATAACTTCAAAATGCTGTGAGCAGCCCTTCACTGTCTGCAGTGTGTGCTGAAACTGAGGCTGAAAAAGTGGGGATTGAAACAACACTCTCTGGGTGGGTGGATCTGTTTGTCACCAGCTGTTGGCAAGGCAGGGGCTGTGTCCAGGCTGTGCCTGCCTTCAAGTTTTTGGTTTTAGACAGTATGTTGTCGTCTCAGATCTACAGATATACCTGAGGTTTCCTATCATTCCTAATGATAAAAATGTGTCTTTTTTTTTTTTTCCCTCTTAAAGACCTTCTGTCTGGCTCAAACCAGATCTTTGCTTTTCTGAACTCTTGCTAATATCTACCTGAACTACTGTTAAAGTAAAAATCCATTTGCTTCTCTTTAAGTAATGCCGTTCAGATATGGTCTCTGCAAAATTTAATTTCCATCTAATGCTTGAACTAAACCTCATGAAATGAGATGCTGAGAAAGATTTACGAGTCACCAAGGCTTGAGCTAACGTGCTGATAGCTGTGGAATTTCAGATGTTCAAATAGAAGTACTCAGGAATTTCCTAATTTGCCAAAAGCCCTTAGAAAATAACCCTCCAAACGATGGTAACTTAAGTTTTAAACTGTATGTGCTCAATTGATTTTTTTTTTTTACCATTTTAAGTAGTTATAACAACCAGTGAAAAGTAATTATGGAATTATCATCATATGCAAAGAAACTTCGCAGGAAAGATCAAGCAAGCTCGAGTGAGGTGGACCTTTCTGACTGCTCTGCCCTTGGAGCTCTCCTGGACACATCCGATGGCACCTGCCCTGCAGAATAGCTGCTGACACATCCGAAGTCCTCTGAGATGTTGCTTACTTAGAGTTGATTGAGACTTTCCTCAGCTTCTAAGCATGACTTACATAGCATATAGACCAGCTCCTGCCTTGAATACTCATTTGAAATATTCAGGGATATTAAGTGTATGTTTTACTTAAGTAAAGGCTGCAGCATCAATTTCATTATTAAAAATAATGGAGGATTTGATGCAACAGAAAGCTGATTTACAAATATGCAGCATGCCAAATCTAACTTTCAGGTTTTTTGGTTCACTTAATGTTATTTCAAGACTTTAAATGGACCATACACTATGTTGTTTTCTGCAGGGAAGATCGAGTGCAATCCACTTTCATATGTTTCATCCTTAAAGTAAGTGTTCGGAAGAGGGATGGTCTATTTGAGAAGACAGGCCATGCTTTAAATCACGTAGCTGGAATTGCTTAACTGTGTTATTATTTTTCTGGTGTATATGTGCTGGCATAATGCTGGTTTGGACACAGTTATGAATGCATACTAATAAAAAGTTTTTTACAGTATAATTCCTTCCCTGGCCGAAGTCAGCTATACAAATATAAGCATATGTACACAAGCGCACTGTGTTCATAACATTACCAGGCACAGTTGAAGCAGGATAGCCTTTCGTCTAGGCCAGCCCAAGTACTTCATCTCCTCAGACTACACCAAAATGGCACCAACATTAATGTTTGACCATTTTTTTTGTGAATAAATGAAAATCACTTTATTATCCCCTACATTTGAGGAATAGTCCTTTAGAGAACATGTTTAAAGAGATGTCATGCTTCCAATAAAGGCATTGGAAACACTCAGGGGTTTTGCGGTGTCTTTCAAAAGCTAGTTGTGTCAAGCCTGCCAAGTGTTTGATCTTGGTAGTTTGACATGAGCACTTGGAAATGTGTTGTTTGGGATCTGATTTTGAATAACACAAGCATTGCTGTGCTTTGAAGAATCCTTGATGGTTTAGTTCTTTAGGGGAGAGATGACAACAACATCAAGCTTCAGCCAACAAACCTTTATTCTATTTCAGTTGCAGCCAGATATCCAGGACATTCAGATAAAATAAAAACAACCTGGATGTGGACTGGCTCACTCACACTTGGACTGTTGGTGAACACCATCCTCTGAGTGAGCCTGGTAGTACTTCTGTACTAATACATGGAGTTAATTGAGGGCCAGAAGCAACAGTTTCATGTCTGAACTATTAAATATACACAGTGAAGAGGTGTGTCATAGAGACAGAAGAATCTACATTGATCGAGCTGGTAGTCTGTCAGTCCATTATTTGCAATGCAGATGATCCACTAATGGTTAAGGGAACTTGACTATGAATGCGTTTATTGGTGAAAAAATACACCACTTAAAGCAGTGGGAATTTTACTCTTAATAAAGCAAATGATCTTAGTTCTGTGCTCAGAAGTGAACATAAGTTAGATGTAAACCCAACTAACTGCTTTTTAATTTGTGGGTCATTGAAGAAGAAAAAAGGCAGTACTTTTCAATGTCTGGCCCAAAGTTCATTGAAGTCTGTGGATGCTTCTCTGTTGTTTTTCACGATCTTTTCTCCAGTCTCTTAGTAAGTCTGTATGTGCAATGCCTGGGCTTCCATGACTCATTATATTGCTCAGATTTCACACTGAGACGGAACAAATGTGTGATATCAGTTTGAGGAGAAAAAAATAAATCATCAGAGAATTGTTCCAAAGCCATTTGGGACAACCTGTCATAAAATGAGGTTACATATTTTCAGTCCTTCTTAATGTAGCCAGTCAGTACGTATCATTCTGAGAAGAAGCAGTTGAGTTAGGATGATTTCCAGTTCACTGTATGTTTTCAGTAATTTACTGCAACAAATGAAAAGTCAGTCTGTCCTAGGAGGAGGAGAAGCCTACTAGACATCACTGGGTGTGTGGACCTGGATGAGCCTTACAAAACAAATATCTTCCAGAGAATCAACAGCATCAGATGTTATTTGAACACTGATAAAACAAATGTGCTAGGCACGGGCGGTTCAGAACCAGCCAGAGTAGATTTTATACTTTGCAAAACAAATGTCATTGCAAGTGTGAATTCAGCATTCAGCCAAAACCTGTGGTCACAAGGAAGTTACCAGTTTTGTTTTCCCTCATTATTTTTTCCCTGTTAGTTGCTTTTATTAAAAAGGTCTTTGATGTTTCCTAGAAGACTTTTCTGATTTTCTTGCTATTCTTAAGAGATACGCTGCTGCAAAAATATTGCTGCTTGAAATGATCTCTTACAACATCAAACTTCTCTTTATTTTCAAATTGTTTTAAAAATAGTTCTATATTTAAATATTGTCCGGCATAGAAGCACTGAACCGTCTTCATTAACATTGCTTGAATGTGACATAGTGGTGTACAGCACTTCATATTTTAATAACTAATTTTTTTTGAGAAAGTAGCTGTTTGATGGGCAGCTATTTCAAGCCAATTCTACTTTCTAAAATTTTTCTAATCAAATTGGATAACCTTCTGATATAAATATTTAATTTTAAAAAAATCACACTTGCAATAATTTTTATTCTCAGTTGTAAGTTTCAAACCATTCTTCCATGTGTGAGGAAACTGCTGTTACTCTCATATAAACATGAAAACATTAACATTTATTTCTGCTGGAGCATGTATACACAAACTGTATATACACAGTTAAGTAGTCTAATTTGGATACATGACATTGCTGTCTGCTCCTGTCTGTAGCTCCGTCCCTGCAGTGAGCAGGGACATCTTTAACCACATCGGGTTGCTTAGAGCCCCATCAAGCCTGACCTTGAGAAGGCTGACCCAGCACTAACCTTTTGGGTCATATCCTAATGACTACTAATGGGGCTAAGAAATGAGAAAAGTGGGCTGATTTTCTCTTTTTGTATATATGTTTGAGGGTTTCCAACTATTCCTGTAGTTTCAGCCTGAGACGACTCCTGGCTGGACTTTGCCTCCAGCCGTTTTAGCGAGGCAAGCATGGACATGCACATGGGAGACTTATAGAGAAAGTGAGCTATTAGTAAAACTTAGCTGCTTCCAGGATTAACAGCAGCTGAAGGAGAATTTTCCATGTCACATTCACGAACTCAGTTAGCCAATTAGAGCTGGCTTTTTTTGAGCTAGCCTTTCACCCTTTTCTCTGTGCTGGGGCTATATACCTCCCGCCTTGTACCTCAAAGAGAAGTTTGATATCTATCTTACATTAGCTCATCCCTTCTGTCTTCCCACCAGTGGATGATTGCTCCTGGGAGAAGTACTTAACATTTTGTGTGGTCCAGATCTGAAAGACACGAGAATCAGCCTCTTTCCTTATGAGACTGCTTCACATCCCACTTCATTTTAGTTGTAGAATTTGTGTTCCAGTTTAAATTTTACTTTTTCCTCCTATGAGACCCCATCTAATTATACCTGGCAATTATGCCAAATCTGGTTCAGACAAATTGATGCTGGCTAAATTCATGTTTGATGAGCCTAGCTTTCCTTGAGCTTGGAAAAACACCATGCATGTGACTGAGTGGTAAAGCAAAGGCATTCCCCTAATAGTGTTGAATGGGGTTCCGAAGACCTGAACACCTTCACACCTTGACATGAGCATGAGTGAAAGCTGAAAACCTGTCCCCACATCCCCACTATGCATTTAGATTTTCCATGAACTTGATTTCTCTTTGTATAAGCTGCTAAAAAAATTATTTTTCTACTTACATTGATAAAATGATTAAAAAAACCCAGAAAACCAAAGCAAACCCCAGCTGTTTTTCAGCTCACTGCTATTTAACACAATTGGAATAGAATCTTGTTTCTGTGCTTCCCCTCCCTGTTTCACTTCCCAAATCCAGGCTGCAGGTAAATTTGAAACCCTCTGTGGCAGACTGCAGGCCACAGGCAACATATGCTGAGCATTTTGAAGGGATTCTGGAAAGAAGGTTAGAGTTTATTAGAAGATGGAAACACTTTTGTTTCTAATGCACAATTAGGGAATTGCAAATCTTTCATTAAAATCCAAACAGTTGGAATAAAAAATTCCAACAGCCTAATACCCGTTGTAATGTCCAGGCCTGGCATTTAAATTAAATAACTCTCTCTTTCAAGGTGTGACCTTCTTCACTCTCCCGCCCCCATGGCCACAGAGCAGGATTTGATGTCAGGTGCCTACTGAGAAAATCTGCTTCTTCAGCTCTACCAAAGATTCATGCACCCTTTTCTCCTACCCTTCCCAAAAGCAAGGAAAGAGTTTCTTAAGATCTGACACCTTTGTCAAAGAAATTGTTTGATGAGAGTTGGGACAGGTTTGGACTGCTTCCAAAGCAATTCCTAGAGCAGCAAGTGTGAAGATCCTATAAAAACACCAGCCTGAATCACTTACTCACCATCCTTTGCCATTCCCCTATCTGTGAGCAAACTAAAAATAGAGATGAATTATGGGGCTCCAAGCAACTATGTCAAGTGGAACATTTGAGATGATGGCATGTCTTTAACAAGAAATGCTTTATAATTGAAACAGAAATAGTAGGAGCTAAATATAGACTTTTAAATTCATTTGGAATCTGGAGTTGGCAGTTTTGTCTTTATGGTATTTGTGCTGATTTCCTTATTTGAACCAATACGAACTGGGGGATTTTTTTGGTTGTTTTTTTTTTTTCCCCAGACTCCAAGCATTTCAGTGATCCAACATTTTTTTTGGTACCCATCAGCATGGAATATCTGTTTATTACAAGACAAAATTTCAAACCACATCTTTTTCCCCCAAGACCAAATTCCTGTGAAGATTTCAAACTGAGCATTAGTGAACCCTCAATGCATGAGAGATGAAAACTATAATTTTTTTGCCAAATTTATTATTTTTGTTTAACTTTGATGAACAAGTCCAGGGAGGTGTTACTGGCAAGATACACAAGTTACTTCCTCCCATATTCATCTCAAGCCAGAAGTGCTCAGAGACACCTGAGCCTGGTGTGTACTATTTATGGATTCTAAGCCAATCTAGAAAGTCCACATGTATGATTTCCCTCTTGAAAAGCTCCTGCAGAAATCTCTGCACCACACTTCCACACACGTTGTAATGTTCTCTAAGCTCTCCTGGGCAAATAGCAAGCAGTCTCCTTTTCTGGAGGACAGATGATGCATAACCAAGAAAAAGCAAAAGCACATTGGGTGAGATATTGCCCACAGGTAGCTGGCTATCACTGGCTAATACAGTGTGCAGCAGAAAGCAACTAGTGGAATGCAAAGTGAAATTTTCAGTCCTTAAATTGCCCAGTAGATGGGCAGTAAGCCACCATGAGTAGTTCTCTCACCTAACTGTAGCTGCCTAAAAGTTAGGGGTCTATTCTCAGCTAATTGTGTCCCTCCGTGATTGGGAAGGACAGATTCATCCCATCTTAACACATGGTTAATGTTGCCCATTGGAAGCGTGCCACTCCACTGACTGCTGAAAAAGCCCAAATGCCAGTTCAGAGCCAAATAATCCTATCCTAATAACAGAATTACCCACAAAACCTCAGAGATAAATGTGAGCCAATAATTAACTTGAAGGCATCACTTTAGTAGTGATTTTATACAACTTTTTTCTTTCCAAAACAAATCATTTCGCTAAAAATACCAGAACTGCTTCAGTTCAATCTCAACAAAAATACACAAACAAATAAAAAAAAAGATTTTCATTAAAGACTGCAATTACTCAATAACAGGATATGGCTTCCCACCGCATCCTATTTCTAGCTACAGGCTTTTTGAAAATGATCCAGCAGCCCAGTTGCAGAGGCGGTGTTGTTGACTGAGCTTGCTGGTGACGGAGTTTTCTAATGACACAAGCTTCATCTTCACCTCTCCATCAGGTCTGCCAGTGGGTGAGTTCAGAATTAAGTCAGGAGGGGCAAAGACATCACTGCATCGTCTTTCAGCCCTTTAAAAAAAACAAAGAGCACATACTTGGCAGCACCTTAATTTCTATGGTTACTGATGAATAACAGCACAGCTGGGGAACTGTTGCTACAAACCACTGGCAGAGATAATTTAAGAGGTCACACTTAAGTGGATCCTTTACAAAAGCATGATTTTTTTTCATGAATAATAAAAGTGAGGACTGTAGGTTGTACTTTTTGGATTAATATCAACTGGACTACCCTGCTAATCATAAATTTGCCCTCATTAACTATCATTGTTTAGAAAGCAGTAAGAGGAAGGATGGCTCTTTATTTAAGACACTAAACCAGGCCTGGTGGCTTCTGGAAAAAGTGTTGACCAGGAACACAATTTGCTTGGATTTTGTCACAGTCTCAGCTGTTGATGTCTCTGATGCTGATGTAGCCAACTGCTCCACACAGCTTGGAGAGCCTTTTTGGCCAGGGAGACCTGTATGAAGACTTTGCTTTCTACCAGGGGGACAGTGATAACGTTTTCCAGAAAAGTCTGGAAAAAATAATTAAGTAACCCTGAATCAGAATAGTTTGGGAGCTCTAACACAGACCTCTTTCAGTTTTGATCTGTACTTCTTTTCTAATCTATCAGGGTACCGATCATGAAGCCCTGATAACTTCATTGCAATACAGTATATCTTTAAATAACTGATGGAACGGAATTTGGAATTTTGGGTAAGGAAAGCCTATTGCTTTGTTTTACACAGTGCCCTATTCAGGAGGGAAGTGAACGCAAAATTTCCCCTTCTTTTTGCTTTCCATGCTCTAGCTGCGAACTCTTCTGAAACAAATCCATTTCTAAAAAACCGACTTCCTGAATTGTTTTTACTTCTGCAAATTCAAAAAAGTGACCTGAACCTGTGAGTTGCTTCAAAGAAATGCACTGTTGCTGTCAATGCAAATGTTGCAATTTTACATTTTATTCAGTATAATGCAGGATTAGCATCAGAAAAGACAAACTAAATCCATATGAGTCCTTTTGCAAGACTCTTCTTTCTACATACTGTCTCGGCACATACTGGAACGAGCACATCATCAAAAGTAAAACCATTGACATCAGTAGGGTTTCACCTGGGACAGATCTGGCCTGCTTTTGCTAATTACGTCATTACCCTCAAGCTACGCTGAACAATTCATTAGTGGCAGGCAGCTGAATTTCTAAAAGTGTATGTAACCTAACTCTAACCACCAGCACAGTAGAAACTACTCTCAGTAGCTACTCTAGGCAACCAAGGACACCATGAGATTTAATAAATAAATATAAACAAAGAATGTTTTTCAATTTGCTCAACATCTGGAGTCCTGGATATTTTTCCAGTTCTGAAACCGAGGCACACTTGCACACCATTAAAGACCGTCCTTTTTACCTTTCACCATCTCTGGTGAAATGAGTGAATTTAAAAGCATTTCTGTAGATTAGAGATTTTTTTTTTTACTTTTCATTACTTTCAGAGAAAAAACCAATACGCCATGGGTTGTTTCATTTTTGAAAATTTCTGCTTAAATATTTTTTTTCATAGTCTTAGGCAAAGGTGAAATTATTATTTTTATTTTTATTTCTTTCTTCCTAAATGCCTGTTTTCACCTACAAGTTACATTGCCAGGGAAGCTGATGGAGCAAATCATCCTGAGTTCCATTATACAGCACATGCAGGACAATCAGGTGATCGGATCCAGTCAGCATGGGTTTATGAAGGTCAGGTCCTGTCTAACAAACCTGATCTTCTCCGGTGACTGGGTGACCCAGTTGTTGGATGAAGGAAGGGCTGTGGATGTTTTCTACCTTGACTTTAGTAAGGCATTTGACACTGTTCCCACAGCATTCTCCTACAGAAACTGACTGCTCTTGGCTTGGATGGGCATAAGCTTTGCTGGGTGAAAAACTGGTTAGACGGCCGAGTCCAAAGAGTCGTGGTGAATGGAGTTAAATCCAGCTGGTAGCCAGTCACGAGTGCTGTCCCTCAAGGTTCAGTACTAGGCTCAGTCTGGTTTAACATTTTTGTCAATGATTTGGATGAGTGGATAGAAAGTGCACCCTTAGTAAGTTTGCAGATGGAACCAAGCTGGGTGGAAGTTTCGATCTGCTTGAGGGTAGAGAGGCTCTACAGAGGGATCTAGATAGCCTGGATCGCTGGGCCAAGGCTAAGCACATGAGTTTCAATAAGACCAAATGCCGAGTCCTGCACTTAGGCCACAACAACCCCCAGCAGCACTACAGGCTT
>NW_009714314.1:0-26107 GCF_000703405.1 Apaloderma vittatum | reverse complement strand
ATGGCATCCTGGCCTGTATCAGGAATAGTGCAGCCAGTAGGACCAGCAAAGTGATTTTCCTCTGGTACTCCACACTGGTGAGGCTGCATCTCGAGTACTGTGTCCACTTGTGGGCCACTCACTACAAGAGGGACATTGAGGTGCTAGAGAGGGCACAGAGGCGGGCTACCAAGCTAGTAGGATTTGGAGCATGTGCTGTACAAGGAACAGCTGAGGGATCTGGGGCTATTTAGCCTGGAGAAGAGGAGATTGAGGGAAGACCTTATCACTCTCTACCACTACTTGAAAGGAGGTTGTAAAGTGGGGGTTGGTCTGTTCTCCCTAGTGGCGAGTGATGGCAAATCCAGAGGCTGGGTTCCTCTTCCTTGGGAACCACCTTTAGTAATGTGGATGCTGGAAATGCTTCCCTTGGGACAAAGGTGATGAAGACCTTTCATCAGGTGATTGGGAGGTGGTTGAGTTGCCATCCTTGGAGGTGTTTAAGAGACTCGTAGATGTGCTGAGAGACATGGTTTAGTGGTGGTGATAGGGCTAAGACAAAAGCTGGACTCGATGATCTTGAAGGTTTCTTCCAACCTAAACTGTTCTATGTTTCTATGATTCTAAAAATAACAAGGCAACACCAGGCGCTGCTCCTGGCCGTTGGAGCCGATGTGGCTGGAGCAGTGGCTGGGCTGGTGTGGCCAGGTACAATCAGTAATCACCAGCAGCCCCCACAGACCCTGGAGAGGTACATTTTACTGGCAGGTACAGGTTGAGTTCCTTTTTCTGCTTTTGTCTGTAACACTGCTTAAAGAGGAATGGTGCTGATTCATCCCTCTTGTGTTAGACTCCAGATAAACAGTTTAACTGATGTGTCCAATATCCAACATAAGACTTAAGTAAATAAATACACCCCCTCCCCAGTCTTAGATGTCAACAAAGGTTTCATTTCCTAAGTCACAAAAAAGATAACTAACCTGAAATGCTGTTATTGCTCTCATCTTCTTTCTCTCTGGCTCATGGTCATATTTTTTTCCTCTGTAGCAGTACTTCAGCAGCAGAGGGACTATTACTCCATGAGTGGGATACTCTTCCTTTCTCCCATGATGGCTGAAAAAGGCAGAGGCTTTAGGTAGATATTCACAGGTTTGTTTCTGGATCTCACCAGAGTTGTTTGGGGGCAAGTGCAGTAGATCTGGGGACATGTGAATGTAGACTTATAGGTATCTCCCCTAACAAATATTCCAGTCAGGAAGTGAATACCTTTGTTAGTGTCAGCAGAGAATGCTACTCATTGCACCCTGCCATAGACCTCTGAAACAGCTTTTATGAAGCATGCCCTGTAAGTGCCTATTTCTATTCAGTTATTATAAAGGGATTCAAGATGATCACCTCAGCAACACCATTTGGTGAATATCTAAGGCCGGGAGAGGCTGGTTCAGACACTACCCCCCTATGCTGAATGTAGATCTAGATGGAAGCTCATAGCTTGATGAAGTATCACAGATGGTTAAGTGATTTCCTCACTTGGGTACTAGTCACAGAGAATAATCTGAGATTGAATCTTTTGTTTCTCCTACATGTCCTGCCACACCTTAATGTATTCAAGGCTTTTTGGTCAATGTCCAGCCTACGGACTGAGCCCAAGTTTTCCTCCCACTCTTTTTCCTCCTACTCTGCCTGACTTGTATTTGAGGAAAACCTACTTGTTCATTTCACAGAATTGGCAGTTTAGGCTGTTTTTTGGGAGCTGAGGTTGCACCCAGTGAAGCACAGTGGGGACTGCATTTGTGAATATTCCTGGTAGATGCTGACTAATGTGCACCTGCTGCTCCAACAGGTCCCAGTCCTACTGATCATGGTTTAGTTTGCTGTTGTCTCAGACATGCTGATTCATCAAAGCCTCTCCCATTGCGTGCTAGTGTCATCTTCCCCTTTCTCCTGGAACTGAGTCCAGACCCCATCATCTCTTATTAGAGATTAGATTAGGGTTAGCAGGAAAACAAATAACCCTTCGTGAATCACCTCATAAGACAGGCATTTAATAGTTCTCCACCTCTGGTGATCTACAGAGTTTCTGTATAAATAAAAAAGCTGAATCATCATTGTCATAAGGGTTTAACTATTCCTCATCTGTAAAAAAGAATAAGAGTAGTAAAAGAGTTTTTACTAGTATATGGCCAGTTTGTTCTTCTTTAGCAACATGTAGTAGAAGATTAGAGAGGTGCTAATCAGTAAGTGTCAGTGCATTCATGAATTCTATATATCTGCATTGCTGGTCCAGCAGTTAAGTTCAGGGGTAAAGAAAGTTCACTAAGGGCTAAATTAAGGAGACAACAGTCTAAAATTTAGTTGAGGCCATGAGCAAGTAAGTATGAAAGCAGCTACTGCACAGGAGAGTGCTGTAAATACCTAGCAAGCTCTCTGTGATGTAGTTTTTTCACCAAATGATTTCTCATCACTTAATTAGAGAAATAAATTACAAGTAAAAGTTCCTTCAACTCTTGTTTTCTCACCTTCTTTATTTCCTCATCTCACTTCTCCAAATAATAAAATTGCTAGTACAAAAGAAGCAACTACAATGGCAGTTTCTTGCTTGCTCTGATTCTAGGAATAAAGACAAACCATTGCCTGATGCTGTCCTTCACCTCCTGCCTGTCCACTCAAACCAGCTGCTGCAAGTCCATCCATTGTAATTCTTCTCTGCACTTAATACTCTAGCAATGCATTACTTTACTGGTGATTAATGCAATGCATAAACCAATATCAGACTGAAACTGTTCTAACTTTTAAACACACAGATTATCTGGTCTGGTGAATATAATCTGATAGCACTTTGAATTGCAGTAACTGATGGAGACCCTGGCCAGAAGCGTAGCCACACTGAAGATGTGATGCCAGTTATGCAGGTGTCCACACTCCTCCTTCAGCTGAGCAAATCAAGGAAGGTTATGTGCTGGAGGCTTTGATGAGTGCAGAAGGAACTGGGGCCTACAGACCAAATCTGAACTTCTTCTGTTGAGTTCTAGCTCTGTTTCTGGCACCTTGGGATGTATGTAGGCCTAATTTGAACAGAAGGAACTCCAAAGCCATTTAGAAGCAAGTAATAAAGACACTTTCCTGGGAGGTGGTGTTCAGACATATCAAGTGAAGAAGGGAGCTGGATGTTGTCCTTCCCTCCCCTGTCAGTACCTCCTTGCTGGCAACCTCATTTTAAAGACTCAGCCTTAACCCCAGAGAAAGGTTATGCGGGCTCTACAGTCTCCTGTGTGTCAGTCACCATCCTGAGTTAGGTTCTGCAGCTGCAGAGAGGAGCAGGATCTGAATGCATCTGTCTGCAGGGTGTTTCCTTTTAGCAAGCCCTGCATCTCTCCTGTTCATTACGTATAAAACTTACGTTTGTGTGTTTGCATATGATACCTTTTTCAACTGCAGCTGTACTATGCGATTTTGGGTAATGTGACAATAGTGAGTTAGTTTAGCACTCCAAAAATAAAGTTGGAATTAATATTGGCATGTTTAAAAACTGTACTGGACAGTTTAGATTGGGACAACAAATGGTTATCACACTTAAATCAGATTTCTTGCTGTAATTGTTTAAAGGAGATACGTTTGTCTTGTTGTGTGAAAAGTCTAAAAGATTTTAAGGATATTGAATAATTATATGCAGTCCAAAGAGATAAATAGAACAGAAAACGAGCTTTTCAAAATTCAAGAAAATGTAGCATGCAGCAATGGTAATTTGGCGTAGAGCTTACACAATAGATTTCATTTTTTCTCAACAGAACAATAATTGAAAACTGACTTACCCCCTTAAGTAAACCAGCGACAGCTGGGAAAATCAACAGACTGGCCCTTTGTGCCTGTTTATAGTAGATTTTGGCAGCAAGATAGTTGATGTAGTCTCTATAGGACGCAGATATTATGTCTTCCAGATGTGCTTGACCTTTGTCTTGGGTTAAAAATTGTCTTGCCATAGAAACTATCAATTTATAAACTCATAGCCCAAGCCATCAGATCCTTTAAAATGCTGAAAAAACCCTCTTGTGATGGTTATGCTTCCACTGCCATTGAGTATATATGTCTAATCTGTGAGTGCTTAGATTTTTCTAACATAATTTCATCTCTTTGTACCTGTAGAGATCCTAATATGAAGATCTGTAATATGATAAGAGTCGCTCAGTAGTCACAGAGGGACGTTTAGGAGGGCCTTCCTTGGTTAGCTAATGACAGTGGGTGGAATTAGAAAGAAAAATGGCAATAGCTTCTTCATGAGTTGCCCTTTTTTATTTACTTATGTGTATAGGATGATGCTACTGCTCTCTCTGAGTCTCTGGGGGAACTATATCAAACACGGTTCCCAGCAAAGAGTTTAGCTACAGACAGCTGAATGTTAACATGCCAAGTAGTTGAGGAGAGCATGGGCCACCTCATACTCACTGAGTCTAGGGGACATGAGCAGGACTCCTACCAGTGCCATGCCTGCATCAATGTAAATTGTCCCACTGGCAAAAGCCCAGAGTCAGGAAGGGAAGAAAACAAAAGGAGCCTCTGGCTATAAATGCATTTAAGTCAAAGGAGGATTTCTGGTAAGTTAATTCGGCAGTGTCAAAAGCCGTAGTGACACAAGAATAGAGTGAACATCGTATATGAATATTTATGAGGAGGAAAATTAGGACATGGTGGAGTAGAGAATAGAGTTAATGGCTAGAGAGGTCTGGGATGAGAGTAGAGCTGTGGGTGCCCTAAACCTGGCTTGGCAGCAGAGAGGGAGAGGTTGAGAGTGTCACAGCGGGTTGAAGGGGGGGCTTGCTTGACAGGAAATAAAGCAAAGCAAAACGACAAGTGTCTTGTTCTTGCTGTCACATGCTCTAAGTCTCTGGGCTGGTAGCTGAAATGCCAAGGCTCCCTGCTTCCCAGTGCTTTTGTGGCATCTGTGTAGCTCAGATAACCTTATGGTAACTGAATTTCTTGCCTTTCCTTTTCATATAGATCAGATGTGAGAACTCCTGAGACAAAAATACAAGTTCAAGTACAGGAAACCAGGGTGACACACTAGCTCAGAGAGCCACACATCCTGGAGAGTGTGCCTCAGGCACCCTCAGCGCAGTGCTGCACATCTTCAGTGACGCCCGTGCACTCCTTGCACTGTCACATAAGCCAGTATGTCTTGGCCTCCTGTGACCAGGCAGGCTCATAGACATGTATCTGTCACTTGAGCTGAGACCTAAGATACCCACAGGGCTAACTCATTATGTGACTTTTCATGCAGATGACTCTTCTTGGGAATTTAAAATGTTAGAGGGAGATGTGACAGGGTGGTCTAAGGTTAGGCAGAAGAAATCTGGCTGAAAGAATTAGAACCAGGCTGCGAGAGCCAGTGACCCACCAGTATGATCCACTGACAACAACTACGGAAGCTACTCTGCACTCCAAATTGCTGCAGGACAGGAAGGTAAGATTATAGAATGATGAGACTATACAAATGATGAAGGGAAGAGACAAGAGAGAGGCTGAACAATGTTCTGTCATGGCAACGTTTTACCCAGAAGCAAAGCTTTTGAGATCCTGTGATAAAACAGTAGGTCACTTGCAAAGGTGTAGGAGGATTCTGGAACATACTTTCTGGAATGTCATTTAGCAATGTTTCTGCAACGGATTTTCTGAATTGTTGTTTGTGGGAAATTAAAAAAGAGACATGTTTATTGTTCAAATTGGACCAAAACTGCACACAAATCAGAAATCTTGCTTTTCAGCCTTTGTGGCTGTCTTCTGGCTCTTATACTGAGACAAAAATGCCAGCTGGCAACAGATGGATGGTGGTTTCTGAGATGCTGTTTCCTGGAGATAGGAATATTTTTAGGACAGATGATAGGCAAGGCAGACCTTCATCATACTGAGCCACTGGTTTAGTGTCGTTGGAGGACATGACTTAAGTTTTCAAAGTGTCAGCTCTAAACAGTTTTTTTTCCTGTGTTTAGTAGAGCACCTGATAGGTCTGAATTCTATCAATCCCTGTTTCTTTCACTGTTCAGGAAACTGCCAGTTTACCCACATTTGAATCTTTAATCATTTCACAGTATCTCTAAATCATGAGGCAAATCAGAGGAGTAAAGAAATATGATAAAGTCCAACCCAAAGCATTGCATGAGTCTGTAAATCTGCTTCTCGTCCCACTGTAACATAGATGAAAAGGATTTTTGCATACATTGATCCTCTCCTTTCATCAGAAGTTCTCCTGGATAACAGGCTGCTTCGGTAATCTGGTAACATATGGTAAGCTGTGTTTGTGCAGTGATGTGCAGATGTTCAGCCTGAGTCTCCACAGATGCTCTTCTTGTCTGGACCTCTGGGGATGGGCAGGTGCTGTCAAACCACATGGCCAGAGGCCCTGGGTTTAGGCCATGCCTTATCCTTTATGCTTGCTACTCAGAGGAAAACCACAACTTGTCTTCTTAGAGCTCCCCTTGTGACTCTTCCCCTTGCTTCTCAGATTTAAACCATCCCTGTGATCTTTGCCAGATGTAACCAGTTTTACACCATCTCCCACACCATTCTGCCAGGAAGCTGGCAGCTCATGGCTTAGACAGGTGTAATCTTCAACTGGCCTAAAAACTGGTTGGATGGTTGAGCCCTGAGAGTTGTGGTCAATGGAGTTAAATCCAGCTGGTGACTGGTCACAAGTAGTGTTCCCTAGGGCTCAGTTTTGGTGCAAATCTTATTTAACATCTTTATCAGTGATCTGGATGAGAGGATTGAATGTTCCCTCAGTAAACTCATAGATGACACCAAATTGTGTGGGAGTATTGATCTGCTGGAGGGTAGGAAGGCCTTGCAGAGGGATCTGGACAGGTTGGATCGATGGGCCAAGGTCAGCTGTATGAGGTTCAACAAGGCCAAGTGCTGGATCCTGCACTTGGGTCACAACAACCCCAGACAGTGCTATGGGCTTGGGGAAGAGTGGCTGTAAAGCTACCAGGCAGAAAAGGACCTGAAGGTGTTGAGGGACATCTGGATGAACGTGAGCCAGCAGTGTGCCTAGGTGTCCAAGAAGGCCAACGGCATCAGGAATAGTGTGGCAGTGGGGAGGTGATCATTTCCCTGTACTTGGCACTGGTGAGGCCACACCCCATATCCTGTGTTCACATCTGGGCCCCTCACTGCAAGAGGGACATAGAGTTGCTGAAGGAGGTCCAGAGAAGGGCAATGAAGCTGATGAGCAGTCTGGAGAACATATCTTACGAGGAGCAACTGAGGCAATTGGAATTGTTTAGCATGGAGAAGAGGAGGCTGAGGGGAGACATCGCTCTCTACAACTGCCTGAAAGGAGGTAATGATGTGGGTGTTGGTCTCTTCTCTCAAGTAACAAGCAGTAGGATGAGAGGAAATGGCCTTAAATTATACCAGGGGAGGTTTTGGTGAGGCACTGGAACAGGCTGCCCAGAGAGGTTGTGGATTCTCCTTCTCTGGAGACTTTCAAAACCTGCCTGGACACGTTCCTCTGTGGCTGCACTAGGGAATCCTGCTCTGACAGGGGAGTTGGACTAGATGATCTCTAGAGGTCCCTTCCAACCCCTGACATTCTGTGATTCTATGTTTGTAGACGTTTAAAAAACATGTAGATGTGGTACTTCGGGACATGGTTTAATGGTTGTGGTGGTGTTGATTGACAGTTGGATTTGATGATCTTAGAGGACTTCTTAATGATTCTATGATTCTGTGATCACTCACATCCTTCCTAAAGTACACGCAAACAAGATGTGTCCCAAATTGTTACACCAGCAGATGATGCATGAATGTGGCCTGTTCTGTGACTCAGCTAGAGGGTAACTAAGTACTGCTTTTACAGAGCTAATGTCCTGGGTCTTCTGCCCCCAGGTTCCCATGCGTGGGGTTGGCCAGTGCACCCACCGGCAATTTCCTACCAGGGGGGCTGCTCCTGCTTCTTAAAGTCCCTGGAAAAGCATAAGCTGAAAACCTTAGGCTCAGGGGCCACTGCTTACTACAGACTCTTCAGCGGTGTGGGTTTTTGTGTGGTTTAAATGCTAACTTGCTTGCTTTGCCACACACACCCACTGGAGCCTAGAAGGAACATGGCAGAGTGTGTATAGGTGCACTGTGCAGGGAAATTCATATGGAAGGGCTTTAGCCTGAATTTGCTTTTGAAGTATGGGAGTAGCACAATGTAATCATTTAGAACACATTGCTTAAGTAATTAGAGAGGGTGTATGCATCAAAATGTAGTTTGCATTAAACCTTCAAGCTTTTCAAAGCATTTATCATTTACCTAGCTATATGTTAACTGACAGACAGTCTATAGTTCTGAATATTCTCGTAGCAACCACAGATCAACAAATGATTTCCCTGGGCTATTTAGTCATACCACTGCTATTAGGTCCTCTGATTTTTAATTAAAAGGAAATAGCTCTACACATCTTGAGGTAATTAATATCTTCTGCATTTATAATTCCCCTACGTGACCTTATTACTCAAAATATAACTGCAGCTTCATTAGACAAATGAGATTATCCAATTATTTTATAAACTGAAAATGTAAATTATGCTCACAGTTCTGCTGCAATTCTTGAATGTAATAGGAGAATTCCCTCTCCTACATTTTACACTGTAACTCTTGAGATAATGATCTTATTAACCTTCACTATAATTCTAATCGGTTTACCATATCACAAATAGTTCCTTGTCATGCCTTTGTCATTCATAATCTGCTTTCATAAGGAGCTGATGATGTTATGACTCTGTGTTAAAAAATACACACACCTAGCTTTTCACATTCTTATCTGCCTGAATTCTGACAAAAAGAAGTAACAATCAGAAAGAAAATTATTTGACTAAGCTTGCTTGAAAAATATTTTGGGGGTGTTTTTGCCTCTGAATACATAGAGATGGATTGAGTTTTGTAAATAAGTGTGTGTCTGTGGGTGTGTGAAATCTGTATCTTTAAAATGAAAATGTTGCGACATGTTGCAATGAAACACTGGATTTTAGAAGATTTAGAGAATATTATTATTCCAGCTGTTGCCTAGATACATATGGAAGCAAAAAATAAAAATTGCAACAGATGTAATTACATAGAATAGTGGTTTACGGAAAGACTTCCACTGTGGATGAAAAAACACTGTCAGTCAGTCTGGTCCTTATGCCCAAGCAATGTCTGATATTAAAACTCCTCCAAGCTTTCTGCCAAAATTATTGTCTTCCCTCTTTCTCAAGCAGTAAAACTTACTCATAGAAATATGTAGCCATTATTTTCTTTTTTTCTGTCCTTGGAAAATGCAACTCTGTCTTTATCATTGTTGTGCCAAATACAAGAGACTATTAACACTTTCTTTTAGCACTGGACCTTGGCACTGTCCCTTGCTTTCTCTGTTTTACCACTGTCTTCTATACTAGATTAAGTGTAAATTCTTGGTCTTTACTCTCAAAACTCATCATAGCCTAATCCCAGTTTTGAAATCTTTCACTTACTGGCAGCGTATTTACTCCAATCTGCATGATGCTCTCCTTGATGCCAACTGCTGTTTTCTCAAAAGCTTCCTTTCCATATTAGGAGGCTCTCAAATTTCCAGATAATTTACCCCTTAACTTCTTTCACATTTCACTCTTAAACTAACTCTCTTGATACCATGTTTATAAAAAAATTGTCAAAAAATGACAACTGGAGCATTGAGATTGCTGCAAATAGTGCTATCCAGTACTGACAATAATTTTTCATAGCTCATTATTCCTTGTGTTAAATTGCAAGGTTTGAAGACATATTCGTGAGAGCTTTGTACATCATTTAGAATGATCGGAACCTGGTCTGTGATTTCATCCCTTATTCATTACAGTAAGCTCTCTTCCTTTCTCCACCAAAAATATACCAAAATTTATGATGAAAAAATACTAGATTTCTAGAATACCAACAAAGCCTGCCTGTCCACTATGTTATTTACAATTTAACATTGATTCTGTATTCAAGAAAATACCAGATTTAAGGACTAACACAGATATAGTTAATCTTGTCGTGAAGAACATTTGATTAGACCACTTCTTGAGTCATCTAACTCTTATGATGTAGGAACATCTACAAATGAGTATCTATTGGACCTTTTAATTGTTTGTCTCAAACTACTGTTGCATCCCTGACTGAGAATTTGAATACACAGGAGAGAATCATTCTGGTAATTCAGAGGTAACATGATGATTCTGAGAAGTTGTAAGAGACACCTCACTACCAATGACGGTGATATCATGTGCCTCCAAAATTAACCAAACTGTAATCAAACATGTTGTAAATTGAAAAATCTAAGGATTGTAGCTTTCTATAGAAGTTTTTGCTCTCTAATCTCAGTTGAAGTCAAATACAGCATGACTCTGATCTTTCTTCAGTCAAAATGAAATAAAACCAAGAAAATATTTTGGTTCTTTTCTTTAAACATTTAAAACACCATCTTCTGAGATTAGCTGGTGAATCAAGTTTTGGATAACATTATTATAGGAGAAGTCAAGCAAACAGAAAGATGACTCAAATGGTTTAGTGCCAGGACTATTTCTTAACACAGAGGAAAATCATCCTCTGGTTGCATGTGGAATCCTCCCACAATGAACAGGGAGCCTGGCAACAAAAATAAAACTGCAGATGCTCCAACTTTTGCTGTGGAACTGGTCTCACAGCTGACGCATAATGAGGAGACACCAGAAAAATGGACACCGAGGAGGAGAAACCATAACAGGGCTAAGTAACACTGTGGCTATTTCCTTGCTTGTCTAAACAGACAACCTGGCAGGTAGAAAAGTAACATTTTCTTTAATTGTCTCTCTTTGTCAAAAAGACCCAAATGAAACACAAAGCAAAAAGCAACCCCAAAACATAAATTCCCTGAATGCATCCTGTCATTGTAACCTCGATGGACTACACAGGCTAAAAGTGGACTTCTCCCGCTCGAGTGCAAGAGGACAGCACTGTACCATCTCCAAGGTATCATCCTGTGACTGTTGTGGGGTCACCTTGGCATCCAGCCCAGCAGTGAAACCAAAGAGTGGCACTGAGTGAATCTGTGCTGATGAGTTGTGCCTTGGATGAGCAACAACCAGTGCAATCGATTGCTGTGAAAAAAAAATAGATGTTTTTTATCTGCCATAGAGTATAGCTCAACCGTGTGAATACTGGGCTGCCGCTTGCGTGGTGTCTTAGGCACTTGTGTGTTTCTTCCTGTACATGATCTTGTCAAAGATCAGATGGTGCTACCCTTCCTCAGGTGGGAAAGGGAATTTTTCTACAGAAATACTTTGTGAAAATTGTGGTCCCACTGCCCCGCGCCTCTGGCTGTAGGACCTATCCACAGCCTTAGGACTGAAATAGGATACGCAGTTTCTGTGGTGCTGGAAGACGTTCTTTTAATAAGAATTTGTAAAGAGATCAAAACAAGCACAGAAACCCAATTCCACCCTATATGTGTCAGAAATAAATTTACAGCTGGGAATACTCCCCAGGAGATATGTTTTTCCTGGCTGCTTTATCACACTAGTGAAATACAGCCAGTGCTCAATTCTGGACTTTGCAAACACTCATCATTGATAAACTAGATGGAAAAAGCCAAGTGTTTGTGTGGGCTTAAAAAAAAAAAAAATCATTATTTAATGACACTCAGAGAAGTACTTTTTTGGAGGGCAGTTCAAATGGCACGAGCTGTTCTGAAAAGGAGAATTAAAAGATCTTGATACAGCATATAACAAAACCATAGACTGTTGTTTGGTCATTCCAAATAATGTGCGTATATGCATATACTTCCCTTCAAAGTAAATCATTTCCTTATATCTCTCCCTAGTGACTGGACACAAATTAGATTTATTTTGACATTCAACATTTTCTTCCTTTTTGGACAAGCCAATAATACTGCAATTGCATCATATTTTAAGCCCCCTTTTGACATGCTAAGCATTGAGTTCCTCCAGTTTCCCATTATACCACACTTTTCTCCAGTTTTGAAGTCAGTCTGATTGCTCTTTTCTGCATCCTTGGTTTGTGTCCCGAGGAAGCAGTAGTCTGGCACTTGGTTTCTGCAAGCACTGAGACAGAATTGCAGAAATTTTCACTTTCCACAAAACAGTTTGCATTTTCCAGGCAGGCCTGCATTTTTATGGGTCCAACTTTGGATGTGTCTGTCTTTAAAGTAGAGCTGGACAAGAAAAAATCCTCTGATCATGTCAAGGTTGTAAGCATCACATGTTTTCTTACTCCTCCTGTGACACTCCTGTAAGCTTTTAAAAAAATTGTAAAACACATCGTTCTCTCCCAAAAACATCAGTGCAGGTCAGCTGTGGATGAGAGCAACCAGCCAGTGCGGAGAGGAAAGCATTCACCTTGTCTCAGCTCTGTCTGACTTAGAATGACAAAATCTTTATCCTTATATTTTTGAAGAAGCTATTGTACACTTGGGTCAGCAAAACCAGGCTGGTTTAAACTTATTTAGCATTTCAGACTATGCTGTATATCAAGGCTGTTTTCACCTTTATTTACCTATCCAGCAATTCTGTCATTTTAACAAAAGAATTTTTACAATTACTTCCAGCTCGCCTAGCAAAAACAATAGGCAATGTCAGGTCTGGTATTATCCTTAACAACATCTCTAAAGCACACACAATAATTTCTACACTGAAGGCTTTCTGAGATTTTGTCAGTCAGGAAGTTTATTTTAGTGATAGGTAGAATGCTTATTTTTCACTCCCAGTGTCACGTTACTCTCACTACGCATTCTTAGAGGTAAGTGTGTAAATCACTTGTTGCATATATTCAAAAAACAGAGTTTGCGAATACCTGGGAACTTCTCCAAGAATGAAAGCAGATTTGTCTGGCAAAGCCTATTTTCCATAAAATTACTGATATATGTTTGTTGTGTTATTGTATGATGAATTGCTTTATTAGTTGAACTCTTCAGATTTTCCATTATTTTACTTGTGATAGAATCATATTTACCATTTCTCTGCCCTTTTAAAATTTTGATATAATATCTAGCAAACTCTATTCTGGTGGAATTTCTTTGATACTCTTAAATATAACAGAAATGAGCATGAGTTAGACCAGTCAAATCTTCCTAGTCAAGCCTTTGCAATCTTTTGTTGCCAGTTATATGGATCTGCTGATTTTAAAGAGTTTACCATAGGATACGTTGCTTAACATCCTCCTGGGTTACTCAGGGACTGGAAAGTATTTCCTCACATCCTGGTGATAAAAGCACATAAATACAGTGCAGAGCTACTTGTTGAATGCTTTTTTTACCTCATTATAAATAATTTTATTACCACAGCTCGTATTTTAGCTACAGAGAATGTCTGTCTATAGATTCCTGGTCTGATTCTTACATTTTACAAAAATCATGTATTACACTCTTAAAAGAAGTTTCATTCTGAGGTAGTGTTTCTCCATTGCTAAGGTATAGGCTGCCCCAAGAGACCTCATGGAAGTAGTAGGGCCAGGGCAGCCTGTGCTGTATGGCACACTGCCAGTGTAGGTGCTTTTCTGTGGATGCTTTAGAAGGTGTCCTGGCCCATGGTTCACCTGCTGAAAACCTGAGGCACGTCTCTATCAAAGTCAGAGGTCTGACCAACCTAGAGCTCCACGTTGGGCTTTCATGGGCTGTTTTCCAGCTCCTGGTTATCTCTCCCTCACACATACGCTGCAAGCAATTACCCTGCTAAACGAATTTGTCATTATGAATGGAGGCATTTTTTTTTCTACCAAAGAATTTACAATTTTAAAATATTCTTTCCATAAAAGGATAAATAACAATGCCTATTTTATGATTTGGCAAAAATGAACTTTTAGCAAAGCTATGAGTACAGAGAAGACAAGCACGTGAAATGAGTTAGGGAGGGCATTCTGCAGGAGGCTGGAAAAACATGGGCAGGTAAAGGAGGCTATTGCCCACTAACACTGGATCTTTTCAGTCTTCTGTAAATCTCAGTTGAGCATAATTTCCAAGTAGAAATGTAAAAAATGTCTAAAAGTCCTTCAGGAAATCCACTAGGAATTGTTCTAGCCATGCACTTGCTGGGCTATTGTTTGACAAGCACAGTGAAGAAAATCCTGATAGAAACTGCATTTATTCAAGAGAGATGCAACCAGACCACAAAAATTTGGGAAAGAAAAAGGTAAGGTAGGCAGCAGAACTGTTGCTTGCAGCAAAATCTGCATTCACCTCTTTCTGCCTCTGGAAGGAAATAATGTGAAATGCTCGGCTTGTATTTGATAAACCTGAGACTTGACTTCCTTGGAGAAGAATGAAGCTCTGTGCTTCTGTTCCCACTGACAGTGTTGTGGGCAGCCTGTGGTGATCACAGCTGACCTTCCCTTGGCTGGATCTGTCTGTCTCAGATTATACCATCACATGGATGTCTCATGCCGTGAGCTCCCCCTTAGGCCAGTGAACCGAGCTAAAACATTCTGGAGCCTTACTCTGATCCCAGGCTAATGAGAATTGGGAATAACAAAACACTGATGAGGCCCGTGGAGGTACAGTGCTACGAGAGGGAACGCAGGCCTCCGTGATGTCCATATGGTTGCATCTGAGAGAGTGGTCATGCTGATATCATGTGCTAGTGTTAAATCACCAGTCAGGTTTCAAAACACATTAAGTCAGTAAAGAAAATACATGTATAAAGGCAAACAGAAGAGAAACTTGCTACCCTGCAGAAAGCAGGATATATCATTTATCACAGTGGGAAAGAGCCTTTCAGACAGAAATGGCAGCGTACAAGGCTGCTTAGCTCTGCACAAAACAAGCACCTCTGGGAAAGCTGTATCCACAGAACTGCAGCTCTAAAGATGGGGCTTCCCTTTGGCTCCCTGAGCTGTTCTCCTGACATCCCTCCTACAAAAGCGGATGTGAAATATTCATGTCTTTATCTTGCCACATCAGCAAAGGAGGTGTGTGCCTTCAGTGTCCTAATGCACACGAACAGTTTGTTGGGTTTTTTTTTCTGATAAAGAGATTTTTTGCTTTAACTGAGTCACATCAATAGAAATATCACATCACAAAGGAATCTGGTTTGAAATACCCTTGGCAGGTATTTTAGACTTGGCAAAGTCAGAAAGAAGGAGAATGACACTATCCACGAGGCAAGTCATGGGCGCAGGGGAAGCAGTAAGTCAGGGTTCTTCTAGGCTTGCTTGGATTCAGTTTTCTGGTGACAGATTTAACTGCCTTCATGTGGCTGCTTGAAAGGACAGATTCTCATGGCCAAATTGTTTTGGACCAAAGCTCACTGAAAGCCTTTGACCCTGTTCCCCAACCGAGTTAATATGACACATATAACTTCATTTGCGATTTGAACTGTAAAGGAAATGATTTTTCTGTTCTGTCAGAGGCCTCTTTTATTTAATGTCTTGTAAAGAGGAATAAACTGCATATAGTAATGACATCTTGTGGTAACTGCTGAATTATTGCCCCATGATTTATTAGATAATTGGATGCCAAATTACATTTTATCTTTTTCACTCCATGCTGCAGCTCTGCAAGTTCACACGTACAATTTCTGCTGCTCTGAGAAGCTGGATGTAGGAGACCTCTAAAACCTTTGGCTTATTGTTGACTTCAGAGGAAAAGGACATTTTTGGCCATCTGATTACACAGCTCTGGTTTAACATGCAGCTCAGAAATTCATAGTCATAAGTGATTAAAGAATCCAGATATTCCTACTAGAGTTTTGATAATATTGAGTGCAGAGTGGCTCTGGCCCATAGAATGAACCTGCCTTTGCTGCGTTGTGGCTTTGTATTTGGTGTGAGAGGAGACGGGGATGGCCTTTGCCGGCAGCACATAAAGCCCAACAGCTGCTCAACACCTGCACTGCGCCAGCCTGGCTGAGCAGCCGCCACCCTCCACGGCTGCGGGTACAGTGATGTGTCGTGTTATAAAGAGCAAATCCCCAAGGCCTCACGGCACCCCTGCTTCGCTTTTACAGCTTTCGGGGGCTCAGGTCGCCTGCCATTAACTGTCTGTGTAGCCAAGGATCCCACGAAGCTCTAAGGTTAGTGCAAGCTGTGTGACAGTTCACATTAGGGTCCATAATTGTGACATTTCACTGAGTATCCCATTTTGCCTGCCCGCAGTCATCCTCCTGCTGATGCACTCTGTGCACTGCTTGCTCGAGTCGACAGAAGGAGCTTTTCAGACCAAACAGCACACTTCCCTGACAGTCTGTGCAGTCCTTATCAGAACAAAAGGGCTTAGCTTTTATCAGGGAGTTTGGATGTTGACTAAATAGTCATAATAAATGAGATAAGCAGGAACAGCTTAGGGATATATTTCTACAGATGTGTCTGTTTACCCTGTCACATATTTGATGGGTATTTTTGGGGCTCCCCAGGTCTTAGCTCTGTTCTCCTCTGACAAAGATGATTTTTTCAGGGTTGTTTGTTTGGTTTTTTTTTAGATGAAGGTGGCTTAAGTTACATGCCAAACACCTTTGTTTTTTCTCTTGGCTACAAAGGCCTTGTAAATGGAGCTATAGTTTATATGCAAGATTTATACAGAGCTCTTCTCGGCTGTGAGGGAGGAGGAAGAAAAGACCGTAACACTTAGGAAGAGCTCAGAGGTGATGGTGAAATCACACACGGTGCAATACTGCTGCCGATCAGTTGGCAGTACACAATGTGGCGTGACAGATCAATGCTACAGGTCTTTGCATTTTATGCAGCAGGGCACCCGTTCCTCACGTGTCCCTTTCACTGTCAGAGGTCCTGGTGTTCACGTTGGATACTGGGCACAACGTGCTCTGCCTCCTTCTTCTGTGTCTGCACAAACGCAAAGAGGAGATACTTGCTGGACTCCCTCCTGATAGGTATTAAGCTGTCTGATAGCTATTGAGCTGAATTGATCTTTTTTTTTTTTTTTTCCTTTTCCACGGGATGATGCCCCCTATTGGACATTATTAAAATTAACAAAACCAGAAATAAATACTTTATACTGGTTTTTTTTTTAGCAAAGAAAAAGAAGGCTAAAATTTTGACTGTTTCCTACAGTTCAATACCTAGACAGAGAGCTTCTAATTGAGACATCCTGAATAATGGTACCTTGTTAGAAAAAAAGACAGAACAGGGGCAGAAAAATCACAGGCAACACTGACAATATCTGGCAACTGAATTGAAGTTCAGAGAAAAAAACAACAGGTAAAGATTAACAAGATAGTTTTTCCAATGGGACTATGAACAACAGTTTCAGCATTTGGGGTTTTTTGTTTGTTTGCTTAGGGTTTTTTTGCTGAAGTGTGTTGAGAGTGATCATCTTTACTTGACTATGAACTTCTGGTGGTAAAATTATTGAGAGGTCTGGCTAAGAAGAACATTGCTTCCAAGTAAACGCTAATTGTCTGGGATTGTTTCCAACTTCCCACTTCTGAGCTAAGGTAACATGGAGTCTGCCACTAACACAGGCTGCACCAAGAGCCATCTCTTCATATTGTCGTTTTTTAATGTTTGATTCCTTAGAATTGTGTGGCTATGGAGTCCGGGCTTGTCTGCCTGCCTGTCTTCCTTCCTTCACCTCCCCCTCTCCCCTCCATCCCCCTTCCTTCCCTCCCTCTTTCTTTCCTTCCCTCCCCCTCTTTCTCTCTGAAAAGGTTGGGTGTCTGCAATCAGTTGACCGAGAACAGTGGAGCCGAGTGAGAGACGCTCTCTGAATGTTCCCTCACGATGATCAGTTAATAAAGCTTCCATCTGGCCTGTTCTACTTTGTACTTGCACTATTATGCACTTGGAGTACTCAGATTCTTTGACAAACTGCTCTTAAAAATACAAACAAAAATCTAAAAAAAAAATAAAATAAATCCGTTCAGTAGATAAATGTACCTTGAGGTACTCTGAGAAACCTTTTTAACACTGGGCTTTCAATACATTCTCCAGCCATGGAATGTTTCCTGAGCGATGTCAGATTTAGACCGAACCAAGGAAGCTGCTACAGAACTACTTGGTCACACGTTGGCAGCCTGTAAAGACTCACCAACTTTCATATATTGACACTGCAACAACAATGAAATTACAAACCCCACAAGGACAAGAGTCTGATTCTACTCAAGTAGAATTCAACACTCAAGTATTGAAATAATGTTTATTTAATAGCACAAACCATAATTAATCCCTGATTAGTCCTTAAAAATAGTAGATTTTAATATATTATAAAATAATCTCTTTGGATTGATACCATTGCTCACAACACTAAGGGAAACAGGAATTTGATCTTACCAGTATTTCAGTTCAAAGATACAATACAGGAAAAAAATTAATTTGATTATCACAGCATATCTAAAACATAAAATATTCTGAATTTTCAAAGCTTAATTTTTCAAAGTCTCTCTTCCATTTCTGGAAATAAAAATATTTGGTAGTTAATGGAGCTGAAAGAGAAATATCTTAATATGTTTAAAGCCTACTACTGTTGTGTGTTCTTATAAGACAACATTTATAATAATTAATTTGAATACATTCTGACCTAAAATATAGATGCAGATTCCGTGTGTGTCAATGTATCCCACACTTGACACTGGTTTTGCAGCACTGAAAATGTTACAACCAAACAAGAACATATATAAGACTTAAAAGTTTGCACTACCATACTGTGTTGGGTTTTTTTAAGAAAAAGAGTGGAAACGTGGGGTGTTTTTCGATAAATTTTATCTACAGAATTATACACAACTTAAATATATAATATCTAAATCCCAATCCTCTCCTGCATTGAAAAAGAGATCAAGTAGTTTAACACAGTGGCATATGAAGTAAATCAGAATAGCCTCACAGACTTCAAAGGGGTTGCTGGAAATGATTCCCATCCCTTAATACAGGTTTAACGCTGTTGGTGTTCTTGATGTCTTTTTTCTTTGCATTTTCTTTTATTTTGTTTGTTTTTAATCATCTTATTCATAATCCCTGGTGGGAAATGTTTTTTAATCATTTAACTTCTGTAATATGACAGTAAAGTCAAGAGACTGATTGGAATATTTGTTTCATAGAAACTTTGCAAAGCAGTGATCATAATGTATCTTCATGTTTTTTGCATTTAATTGAGTAAATATGAATAGTCCACAGATGTGCTGCTTCTGCTCCTGTCATTATTATGTTAACAGTCCCTAAGACCAAGCTGGACTTTTGATTTCAAAGTTATTTTAAAACTTGGCACTTATATATGAAAAACTCTTTAATTTTCAGTGCTTGACATATGGTCTCATTTCTTCCTGCTGTTTGAAACACCGGATCCATCTCAGGCCCATCCATCCTCTTACAAGTTGTCTGGTTTACAGTCTTGACCTCAGCCTGCCTATAACAGGTTTGTTCATACAAAATTCTGCCCACCATGAAGGTCTGCTCATAACTTTGCTGCCTTGAAGGATCTCTGTCCACGTATTTTTATATAACTGCAAAATAATAATATAAGAGGATTAATTCACACAGAAAACAAAATGAACTTCTGCAAGATAAATTATCTAACTCATTGGTTTAAATGAGGTTGAGATTGATTTCTAGATAACATGTGTGAATAATCATGTAAGGCAAGAACAAATATAAAGCACAACAGTTTCAAGTACTGTAAACATCAGCTATCTCTGTAAATCATTTAGACCATCCTTGGCATAAGAGCAGGAAGCCAGTAACCTCTGTAATTTCTTTCAACTTGAGACGATTTGTATTATCAAAGGGAGAAATTTGGAAACAAGGTTATATTAAGCTAATTGTCGTTCCATCCAGACCTGAAGACTGTCTGGAAGCACTCGTGCATGTCTGTTTTTACCTTTATTTCAACACATTTCTGAGAAGTAACATAACTTCTCTCCCAGATGTGAACTGTTCAATCTGAGCATAAGAAATTCCTCTCATAAGCAGATTGTTATTTCATCATCTTCATCAATTTGCAATTTTATGTGGAACAGCTAAAAAAATGTACATTGGAAGTAAATTCTGCAAAAGTATAATTTTAGCAATCTTTTCGCAGTTCATAATTAACTGAAGCTTAAAACTTTAAATAGCATTATAGAGAAGCGAGGAGAGTAAGGCCATATTTTCAGCACTAAGTTGGAGTACAGCGTAACACAATATTAACAACACATAAAAAGCAGTCACTGATCTAAGGTGAAAAGCCTTTCTTCTGCATCAAGAACTGCCTTGGCCCTATAGATTTGTGATAATTTAGATAAATACTGAAATATAATATATTTTTAACTTGACTACATGGGCTAGTTTTAACTATTTATTCCACTCCAATACCTTCACACACTTATGCTGAGACTGTCAAATCTTCCATAGGGAACTGATGTCCACACCACTAAAGTTTCTTTTAAAGAGAATCTGAATTCCGAAGAAAAGTAGCTTTATGAAGTATTTTCTTTAAGTGAGGGACTGACAGCCTTTATCAAATTTCAGTCGAAAATATTTACACAATTTGAAAATTACAGACTTCAAGGCAGTTCAGAAAACCTTCCTGAATGCTTCAGAACATGGGTTGGATATCACTGCTTGAAATTATTTTCTCAATATGACTCAATTAATTTACCAAAACCTTACTGAATATTTAGTACATGAGGAAGTCAGCAGAGTTCAGAGTCCTATCTGCATGCCTCCCATACTGTATTGCTAATATTAATCACAGAATCATGATCCAATATTAATCTCTAATATTAATAAGCCTCTGTGGCTTTTGTATTTGCGTGAGCTAAGAGGTAGCCAAAGAGGAGCTAGCCAAATCCGATACATGACAGCTTTATCAGCTGTTGATAAGAAATCTTCAGCTGACTGCTACAAAGAGGGTGGTATTCTAGGAACAGATCACCGTGAACTTGTATCATATTTCATATTCCTGCCTATAGCATCTGCTCACAGCTTCTGTTAGAGAGAGAATAGTGGGTGAAAATGGGCTTTTGGCCAACACAGATTTCTCAACATTCTTACATATGATGTTCCTTCTCTTAGAGTTACCTTTGGAGCTTTTCTCCCATGATCTTTCACTAATTTAATCCTCAAAAACCTATGGAAACAGAAACAAAGTTTCCAGCAATGATTGCAGTCCTCCCGTTGAGATGGCTGGACATGTAGAGCCAGCCTTTACTCCTTTATTTGTAGCGACTGTGTTACCAAAGTAATCCTTTTGTTAGGTTAGTGTCCAGTTAGAAACATCTGGGCTGCCTTCTGTGTTGCTTGATCACCATGGGAACAATGGACAACTTTGGACATGAAGACGCAGACAGAGAGTATCGAAAAGCATTGAGTAATCTTGACTCAGCAATCCTGTCCAACTTCCTGGCAGCCTCCTCAGGCTCTGGTGATTCTCTACAGGGTCCATCTACTCTAAACCCAATTACTGTACGGTGATACTAGTCTCTACATAACAGCTATCCGGCAGTTTGGCTATGGGTTAGCCAGTAAGCAAGAACTTTGGTTTTCTGAGACTTCAGAATGAAATACAGTTCTTTAAATACATCAAGGAAAAAAGCAGAGAGGGACCAGTGGAAAAGGACTTGGGGGTACTGGTGGACAAAAAGCTGGACATGAGCCAACAATGCACACTCGCAGCCCAGAAGGCCAATCGCATCCTGGGCTGCATCAAAAGAAGTGCGGCCAGGAGATCGAGAGGGGTGATCCTGCCCCTCTGCTCTGCTCTGGTGAGACCTCACCTGCAGTGCTGCGTCCAGCTGTGGGGCCCTCAGCACAAGAAGGCTGTGAACCTGCTGGAATGGGTCCAGAGGAGGGTGACAAAAATGATCAAAGGGCTGGAGTCCCTCTGCTATGAGGACAGGCTGAGAGAGTTGGGGTTGTTCAGACTGGAGAAGAGAAGGCTCCAGGGAGACCTTATAGCAGCCTCCCAGTACCTAAAGGGGATCTACAAGACAGCTGGGGAGGGACTGCTGACAAGTGTATGTAGCAACAGGACAAGGGGCAATGGTTTTAAGTTAGAGCAGAGCAGATTAAATCAGATGTTAGGAAGAAGTTCTTCACTCTGAGGGTGGCGAAATACTGGAACAGGTTGTCCAGAGAGGTGGTGGAGGCTCCATCCCTGGAGGCATTCAAGGTCAGGCTTGATGGAACTCAAGTTGGATGAGCCAACTGATCTAGTTAAAGATATCCCTGTTCACTGCAGGGGAGTTGGACTAGATGACCTTTAGAGGTCTCTTAGAGCCCAACACGTTCTATGATTCTAGACTGATTCTATGATTCTATGACCCAACATAGCCAAATCCATGGGGCACCCACACCCTGAAGTCTGCTTGTAGGTCTTTTTACAGTCTTTCCGACACCTCAGAAAGGATATGGCAGAACCAGGAAAGAGACAGAGAAGGAAAACAAGACCTGTCACAGGAATGAAAAAGCCCTCACAGATAGTAAATGTATATGGACTGGACTAGGAAGCACTTTTTCACAATACTCATAATTAAACTATGGAAAATATGGTGTCATGGAAGCCAAAAGACAGCTGAATTTAAAAATGGATGAGAAAAATGAATGGTGGATAGATATATCTGTGGCTGTTGGACAGAATCCTACAAATACACCCTATGGCATGAAATCTCTCTTAAACCACAAGCTGCCAACTGTTGAGACACCAGGGAAAGAACACCTCGATATTTCATGTTTCACACCATGTTCTCCTTGGCCACCGTCAGCTACAGAGTATTCTGTGAACTGGATCCAGTATGGCCATTCTTATGCTCCTGATCTAACTCCTGCTTTTTGTAATATAGACCACACAAAAAAACCCCCTCTCGGCCTTAACAAGCAAGGAAAGGTGCTAACATAGCAGCATCCTTCACGTCTGTATTAAGATTACTGAGATCCTTTGGGTACTGCTGTACCTCGCATGGGTTAGTACAAGATACTCTGTCATATCCCAGAATTCCCACTGGACAAATGGAATTCTCAAAGAACTGTGCAATTTCTGATATGAACTTTAACTGGAACGAGTTTTAAATTTTCTATTCTCTTACCAAAATAATTATGAAGACTTAAAAGAAAGAATTACTACCACATTTATATGCAAATCACACAAAGTGGGTGTGAGGTGAATACCAATAAAGGCAGCAAAAGCCCTAGGCAGAGAAGAAATACACCTTACTATATCTCCAAGGTATTAAGCTACACACTAAAGATATGTTACTCCTTAAGGAATCTTAGGCAATGATATAATTTTATTATTTTTTTTTGCTCGGCAGCGTAGATGCCCACTAGAGCAATATTCTATGACTTTCCCCTTGAACCCTATCTCTAGCAATTGCAAAATATTACTTTTTGCTGACATCAATATAACTCTGGTACTGTCCATTGAAAAAGCATCTTCCTTCTCTTTTGTGGCTGTGAAGTGTCCTGAATATGATACAGCTCTTTACAGACAACATCCTTCCTAGTGATTAAACTTACAAATTTTAAAGCGGATTTTCTTACCTCTCCACTAGCTTTACCAATGGGAGAGTTGAGAATGAAGTCAGGAGGAGCAACGGCATCAACCAGGGCAACTGCATCGTCTTTCAACTGTTTTAAAACAAAAGACATACATTTGGCACCTTCTGCAGTTTTCTACAGCTACCTGTGAACTACTGAGCAGCATAAAGATTATTTTCATAAAGTACCAGCTATTAGTAACTTAAGACACGTCCACAATAAGGAGCCTATATTTATTTTGCTTTTTGTTCGTCCCAGGGTAATTGCCAAGCGAGGTTTTATCTTAAATGTTTTAATCTTTTGCCTCTGGGTTTCAAAATACATTTGCTTACCTGCAAAAAAAAAGCTTTTGTAATCAGAAAAAAAAAATCATGAACTAAATCAATAATGAAATAAATAGAACTGGACTGAAGTACATCACTGTCTTTCCAATGAAGATTACAAGGCCACAAATGATGAGTGTTATTTTGTAAGATACACTGGTGTTCATTTCTTGGTAAATAAACTAGGACTAGATTCAGGGCCAATGAGATATTAAACTTGACAGAAAATTATTCAGAAACTATTAATGTAATATTCTGCTAATCTACAGAATAATTGATACAACTCTTTTTTAGCATTTGTATACTACATTATTATTTAATCTCAGCAAACAAAATCAAAGGCTTACCCTGTAGCAGAGCTCCAGAATAGCATTCTGGATAAATCTACCAGCTTGTTCACCTGAAGCATAACCACCTGCAAATACATCCACAAAGAAACTTATTCCAGTTAAGGTTACACTGATAAAATCCTTATGCAAAGGAGTCCATGGCAGGGTGGGCTGGAACTAGATGATCTTTAAGGTCTCTTCCAAGCCAAATCGTTCTATGATTCTATGAGTTCATCAGTTCAGTGTTCAATGGATTGACTGGTCTTTGTTAATGAACTGACTGCAAAACTGTTAATCATTTGGACCACAGCAAAACTTGTGAGCCCTCCATCACCTCTGAGTTAAGAGAGTGTCTTTTGTGTTAATTTGTCACTCCAGATTCCTACTCATGAAAATTTTATCCAGAAAGATTGTTTTACATTACACAGGCAATAAGAAAATGCTCTAATCTAAATCCTAAATGGGATTCCCTCCCCCTTGCCAGGTTAGGACTATTATAAAGTGACAGGCAGAGTAAACCCAGGGAGCTCCTCTCACCTTGGTAGAGCACAGCCAGATGTTTACTTAAAGACCAGAGTCCATACAGAGCGCTGAGATTCTTAAGTACTGGCTGCAGCGTAGCTGGTATGCTGGGATCATGAGTGTAGTCATGGTATCTTTGTAAGGCTGTTTGTTCAATAAAAGCAATGGCTAATGATCGACAGTAGTACACCTTAGGAAACAGAAAAGAAGGACACTAAGTAACAAAAGAAAAGGAAATACTTCTCAACTGGTGCAAAATGCCTTTACCCTGGTGAAGTTAGTGGAGATTTGTTGATTAGACCAGCTGATCTATCTTGAGATTAAAGGAAGTCGAAGAAACTCTAGGAGAAAACCCCTTCTACAATGTGTTTGCAAAGGTTAGTCATTAAATGCCTCTTAGAAATAATATCCTAATTTCCCACGTTTTCCAGTTTGGGTACTCTCATATCAATCCAAAGGGAGCCTTTTCTGCCTATTACTCATGTCATTTGGCAGTTACACTCAGACTGTACGGGATCGTGTAGCTACATCCGAGAGAAAATGATGCAGAATCAGGTTTGCTGACTTTAGGATCATTAATAAATCCATATAACTCTAAGAAGATAAACGGTTTTATAAAGAGTTTTATAAAGAGAATAAAATCTTCAAAGGGGTGCAATAACCTCCTGAAAACTCATCACAGTCCCTTCAAATAATAAATAAAAAATCTGATCATGTTAGCATGAGTGGATTCTATTTATGGATTGCAATAGTTTTCAGTATGTTTTGAAAGAGTTATGCAACTAATCCTCGCCTACTGATCAGAAAGGCAAGTCATCAGTTACGGTTAACACGGAGTATAAAACCTAAAGTGATTGTACTCATACAGGAACTCTTTCTACTTCTATATAATTTACCTGTGCTGTATTGTGGCATATGTCCTACCATGACAGAGACTGCTGGCTGAAAACATTCTAGTTGGTGAACAGAAAGGAAATTTGAAAGCACTGCTGCTGTGGCTCATTTGTTGCAATGCTGTAAACCGGTGTTTGAGTTTTGGCCCCTTTGTTGATGTGGGTTCTTTTTCATTTTGAATTAGTAGATTAAATTTTTCACTTTTCTTTTAACTACTTGCATTATCCTTGCACTTAAATCCACTGTAGCATTTAAAAAACATAGATTGCAAAGATTTAGTTAGAGTATCCTTCTCTTAGATGGATGGCCTTACAGGGCTAAACAAGCTCCATTTGCCCAGGTTTGAAGTTAGAGTTGTCCTTCTCCTAGGATGGTTGCCAGGAGGCTAGTGAGCCCATACTACCCGTGGATGTAAGAAAAGCAGCCTTTTGTCTTGCATGCAGTAAGCTCCAACAGAAACTTTGAGACATCCAGAACAAGTGGTGGATCAACCTAGAAGAAAAGACTCAACTATGTGCTGATTCAGGTGACCACAGAGGATTCTATGAGGCTCTGAAAGCAGTGTACAGACCCACACACCACGTTCAAAGCCAGCTGCTAAGCATAGACCGCCAAATGCTTCTCACAGATAAAGCCTCCAA
>NW_009714313.1:0-24382 GCF_000703405.1 Apaloderma vittatum | reverse complement strand
GATTCAGACTAGGTGTTAGGAAGAAGTTATTTACTATGAGGGGGGTGAAACAGGGGCCCAGAGAGACGTTGAAGCTCAGGCTTGACAGAGCACTGAGCAGCCTGGCCTGAAGGTGTCCCTGCTCGCTGCAGGGCAGTTGGACTAGATGACCTTTAGAGGTCCCTCCCAATCCAGTGTGTTTTATGATTCTGTGATTTGAGATAGCTTAAAAACAGTAATGTTTGAGCCTTTTGTACCTGCAGGGTAGGTAACCCACATACGGATATTGGTGAGCCCACGGCCACGGCTAAGGCTGCAAACACCCTTGATGTGTTCTATGACCTTGTCATATAACCTTGTGGTAAAGTAGCCTTATAGATAGCCTTGTCAAACAACAGCAATTCAAAATTTCAGCTGGTAAAAAGCATCAACAGGAGAAAAGATGCTTTCTCTCTTCCAGCAGCTAACCTGAGATGCAGATTTGAATTTATAAAGGCTGCTCCCTTATAGCATGTTAAAAAATGTGCACTAAAGGTGCACTTAAAAAGGCACTGGCTGTGGATGTAACCTTGAGCCAAAGGTGCTGCAGGAAGGAGGATGTACCACATAAAGGGTATTCTGGCTTCTGCTATCATTTCTGGCTGCAGATGTGTAGATGTTAGGTGTTTAGCCCCTCTTTCTAAGCTAAAACTCGGCTGCCAAGTTCTGCGGTCTGGGCTCTGTTTTGCATGCAGAACATTTCCATCCCTCCAGTACTACAGCACAGCTCGTGTGGACAGTTAAAAAAGCATCTGTTTATATCCTCCTTTGAGAAGTGATCTTTGGTTAGAGGAAACTAGTATTGTTGCAGAATCTTACCAGAGGCTTGGCTACTGGTTGACAGAATGTGAAACTTACGCACCTGAGAGGTTGATGTATGAACCCGCGGTTCATCTTAGCCATGAGGGCTACTGGTACTAATGCCTTACTTTGCCAGTGAAACAGTAAACCTGTGGACAGGATGACCGAAACTCCTTTGGGTTGAGTTCTTCATTTGCAGCTAGGAAAGGAAGTGGTAGTTATTAAACCAAAAAGTTTTTTGGGAAAAAGCTGCTTCTATATCAAGGAATACTGAGGAAAATATGACCATATGTTAAAACCAGCAGGAGTCAAAAACCTTACCTTAAAAGGACTGGGACTTCATTTCCAACTAACAGTATGCTTTAACTGAAAGAGAGAAATACAGAGTGCTGGAATGACTTCTAGTGAATCACATAGTCTTCATTCTTTCCCGTTTGTTGCCTGTCTGCAAGATGGACTGTGGAGAAAACTGAGAGCAAAACATAACTTCTAGCCCATAGTGACAGGAGAGATAAAATTCATATTATATGAAGAAAGCTGAAGAATGAAGCCCCAAAGTGTCATTTATTTGACTATAAAAAGAAATTGGCGTTTATATATTAGACTTACTACATAGGGTAGTAACACAATACTACAGCTCTGCCTTCCTCAGTGATGCAGTTTATCTTTTCATGCAGTTGTCTGCAAGAGACAGAAAGATCCTCCTTTTGAGCAAAAAGACTGATGAGCTAGGTGTCAGAAGCAATGCTAAGCATGCATGAATACTACAGAAAGTTACTAGTTATGCTTTATTGCCATTTGTGTTTTATTGCCATTTGTGAGTGAGGAAGTGTGATATGGGGATACTCCAAGACACTCACTGAGGTGAGTTTGGCAGTTTGGTAAAGGGACAGTGATCAGTAGCGGGCACTGTTACCACAAACGAAGTATAATCTGTGGACTCGGGGACTTCCGCCTTGTGAAACTGAAAGCCAGGCTGCAGGAGCTCCTCAAAAGAAGAGCACAAACCAAAATCATTGTCTACCAATATGTACTACACTTAGTTTATGCCATGACATTTTCCTATCCTTGTATGGGAGAAATACGCATAAAGAGCAGTCTGGTTTCTTTATGAAAAATGCCATTGTCTGTTTAATTTTCAAAGGCATAGAAACAGGCAAGATTAGAGGAGCGGCAACGTTCATAAGCCATAAAAGAGAACTGAGAGAAGACTAAGGTGTCTTAGATTCGCAGACAGATGTAGAGCACCCCGCACAGGTGTTGCTATGAGCCTCCCATGTGTCTCCTCTGCTGGCTAAGGTGGAACGCAGGTGTGTGAATGCTGCAGAAAGACCTGGAGGGCCCTCACCTATGCATCAGCCCACGGGACTGTCATGTCTTAAGGGAAGACTGACTTAATGTTCAGTAGGAACAGACTGTTCTCACTGGAGGTGAAATTCAGAGTTGATTTCTGTTTTTTTTTCTGATTTCTGTCTTGGTACAAACTGTACTGAAATAGATGGGACATGAATCATGCAAAATGAATCAGTAACAAATGATTAAAAATGCTCATGTATTCTTCGTGCAGGATTTCTGCAGTTTATATAATCTTTATGAACGTTTTCATAAACTGGTGAATATGAAAGTGATTATGAGAAGTTCAACCATTTCTTTAGTTACAGAACTTTATTAAACTTATTTTAGGACAGACAGAACAATTGCCATTAACAGTATCAGCTTTACAAGGTATAACTTGCCAATAAGAAAATTCTGGTTAGAAGTGCAAGTGTCTTCAGCTGGAATGAAAAAATAGATTAAGGTAAGACACTTAACAAGTACATAAAAGGTCCAGGTATTGTAACCCTTACATTTGTATATTGAAGGAGGGAATAAGATGGAGAGAATATATAATCCAAATATGAACTTTAAAGATAAGATTAACATTTGTTGAACAAGAAGTAAAGCATACAGTATCAAAAAATATCTTCAGGAACGTATAACATTCCCTCTGTGGACTGTGCAGCTCATTATGGGAATGGAATTGGCTCCCTTGGATAATAGAGTGGAGATTTCGCAAGCGTTTTTCTGACAGATTTCAGACAGAAAAGATACACTAAGAGCTTAGGTAGGTCAGTGAAAGCTGTAAGGTGAGGCTATCCCAAACATGAGGCCCCCAACTGTACATTAACTTAGTTCATCTTGAAAGTTGCCTGTTAAAAGTTGACCGGTATTCACAAATCAGTTAAAGTTGTGTCCAATAGCATGCCTGTTATGTTTGAAACATAATAAATGATATTATAGAGATACAAAAAGTGCTTATAAAAATTGCTAAAGGATATTTCAGCTGTTTGAAGTGACACCTTATTTTGACAATTTGTTTTTTGGGTTGTTGTTGGTATGACCAAGTACTGGTCTTTAAGTGTTGCTCTAGTTCTCTTGGAAGCTGAGTAATGTTTGTATGTTAGCAGTGCTGTATTTGTGGCTGCTGGTGAGGACAATCAAGAAGATGAGCGTGATGACTGAGTAGAATGTAATTCTAGGTGTATCTGACCTGAAATGAAAATGAAATAGGATTAAAGTTCAAATACTTTTTAGATTACAGCCTTAATTAGACAAAAATATGTCAGATTTCGTACTAGCAGTACATTCACTCATTACAGTATTTATTTTGGTTATTTATTAGGAATTTCTTTTAATTTGCATGGTCATAATGATTCAGAATCCAATAGCAATACCTAAATTGGTTGCTTTTTTCAGTCAATGGCAATTGACTTTTTGGGCAAATGGCAATTCCTTTGGTTTGGAGACAAGAATAAAGCCTTTTCCTAATGAGAGGTGACTCTACCGGGGTCCTTGGAAGTTCATTCGGTTTAAGAAGCTTTCCAGCTCCAGGTATCCTTCGTACACAGCACAGAAGATGAAACACCACGGAAGTGTGAATGAGAAGCAGGTGGCAGCCACTGGTTCGGCAGGCTGGGGCCAGTGCAGCATCTCTGAACACCCAGTCCGTAAACCGTGCTCTGGTGTGAGAGCACGGGATCACAGAATCATAGAATGGCCTAGGCTGGAAGGGACCTTAGAGATCATTTTAATCCAGCCTCCCTGCCGCCAGGGACACCACCTCTCGACTAGATCAGGCAACACATGGGCACCGAACGGGAATTGAACCCGCGACCTTAGTGTTCTTGGCGCCACACTCTACTGACTGAGCTACCCAGCCCCCCTGAAAGTTCTCTGAGGGCAACCGCCCTGGGGGGTCCTATGGGGAGGAGAGGCTGGGTCAGGTGACCCAAATGGACCAATCAGTGTTCCCTCCCATGGTGCTCAGTATATAAGGGTCCCTGAGAAGAGCCCTGGGGCCTGTGGTGCTGCAGTGCTGGGAGGGCTGAAGCTGCTGCTGGTATTCCTGTGTCCACGGCACAGAGGAGCACTGTTCAATGGAACAGGATTTTCTTTCCCTGGTGGGTGGGGGCGGCACAGCTGCTTTTCTGTTTGTTTTGGACTCGGGGCTTGGGCGCTCCTGGCTGCTGCTGAGTCCAGGCTGGGACATTTTCCCAGTTGGGGCCTGGCTGTCATCTGGAAGCTGCGGGTTCTGTATTAACGTGTTCTCTTGTATCTTTGAATATATTTGCGTACGTGTATGTATCTGTATGTTGTTCACCATCTTCACTGTCGTTGTTAGTATTTTTTTTTTCACTGAACCAGCTCAAGGTTCTTTTCTCAGCCTCCCAAGTCTCTCCCTGCTTCCCCTGGTTCTTTTCCCACGGGAGGGTGCAGGGGGGTCACAGAGAGCCCCTGTCAGCGTTTAGTGACCAGCCCAGCCCTAAACCTCGACGCCTGGCTAAAGCAATTCTCTGAAGTTTCTGGGTGTGGTGTAGGAGCACTAATGGGATAATGTTGGGGTTTGGGTTTTTTTGTTGTTTGTTTGTTTGTTTTTCACTTCCCATCCTCACAAATCTCATATTTTTACCAGTGGGCTGTGGAAATGTGTTTTCTGTAAGACTAATATTAATGGCTAGAAATAAGCCTGAGCAGTTACAGGGGGTGTGTTTTGCTTTGTAGACTTGGAAGAACATCTGCATAATGGCAAGTGAGGTTTGACAAGCTAGCAAACTTCCTGTTTGCTTTCAAATAGAAGTTCTGGAGAAACTACATTATTAAAAATGTGGGGATACATCCTGCCTTTCACAGAATCACAGAATGTCAGAGGTTGGAAGGGACCTCAAAAGATCATCTAGTCCAGCCCCCCTGCCAGAGCAGGGTCACCTAGAGTCGGTCACACAGGAACGGGTCCAGGCAGGTTTTGAATGTCTCCAGAGAAGAAGACTCCACGACCTTTATCTGTAAATCTTACGCACAGAGCAAGAACATGGTATCTTGTCTTTTGTAATATTAGGTTTATTTTGCACAAGTATTAACGAAATAATAGAATAAAGCTATAGGAATAATATATTAAAGAACACTATTTGGAAGTGTCTACTAGCTGTTACCTTTCAATCACAACCAATGTATGGACTGCAAAGAATGCTTTTAAATCACAAAAATGGAAGCACATAAAAAAGCCTTATTATGTTATTTTCACAGCTAGAGCAAAAGCAGAGATTCTTACGAAACTCCTCAGTGGCCAGAATTACTCTTCCTTACATATGTAATGAAAAAATTAAGTTCTTGATAAGAATATTAGATTTTTTAGATCAGATTTTATTAGATCTTTTGAAAAACTTTCTAAAGTGTTAAGTAACATTCAAAATGGAATACGTAATATTTTTTTAATGTATTGCAGTTACAATTCTATTTTCAGTAGTAAAGTCAATCTCTGTGAACATTCAGGCATGTAAATACATGGGTTTGTGTCCTCTGCCTTGGAAAAAACACTTTCTGTGAGAGTCCTCCCAGCAGTATCAGCAAGGCTTGTGGAGGTTTAGACAGGTGATAACGTGTCTCTGCAAAGATCAGGATACAAGAGGACATTTATGGCTTTGAGAGAGGTTAGAAAGAGTTTGAAAACTGTTCTCTACTGTAAGTGGAGTATAATGAGGGAACATTGCAGAAACTGCAGTGTGTTAACCAGGCTTCACTGTTTTCCATTACACCTCTGTGCTGTTGGTTCAAGCAAGGACATATAAAAGAGGAGAAGAAAAGGCAAAATTTTCTCCTGTGCCAGGACTTTTTTTTAGGTTGTGATACCTTACACTTGTTGATTTCAAGTCTAAGGTTGGCTAGTAGAGTTTAACCACCAGGTAGATATGAACATAATAGTTCATTTTACTGACTTCTTACTGGAACTTACCTGTGTTTCCAGAATACATGGGATGTGGTGTAGTGCACTGAGTATTATACAGATAATTTTTTTTTTTTAAATTTGAGTGGATAAAAAAGTTGACATGTGAAACTGTTAATTTAGAGTGAACACAAATATTCTTGAATAGAAGCAATATTCTCTTAAGTTGTTTTAAAACACAAGATAAGACATTTGTGTCTTGTTTTGTAAATGCCTCATTGTTTTCAGACTATGCTCAGTATAGGCTATGGATTAGTCTGAAAAAATGCAAAAGTTGAGGATTCTGAGAAATGACACTCATTTCTAAATTAGAGCTAGGCCGAAGAGAAAATATTGGTAGCATCTAAAGAAAAAGGAAATCCTGGGTGAAAATACTTAAATATCAACAGTGGGTATTTTGTCCATTTCCACCCCACATCATTATATTTTATCACATAAAAAAAGACAATAACCTGTACATTTTATCTAATATCCTCACTATGAACACATAATGGCACCATGACTAGCAGCCCAAACAATGTAATTGTTAAGTGCTGTATAAAATGTGATACTGCACTATTAATAATATATAATAATAAATTATTAAGACTTACCTATCAAAACCAATGTGCCTTCTTGGAGGGCAGTTGACTTAGAAGTAAGATATGTGAAAAAAAGGCAAATTTCAGTTTATCCAGGAAAACTTGCAGAAATTAATCTTGTCCTGCGCTTTGAGGAGTCTAGTCAGTGCTAATGGGAATAAAGTCTCCTGCACCAGTCCTGCATGCTGGTTAAGTACTCTGGCTCCCTTCTTGTCCAGAAATTGTTATCTTGCTCATCTTGGACACTTTTTCATTAATGCTGTACTGTGAACTTTGGGTAGCATTTCTATTTGAACAGTATTTATAGGGTTTTTTACATGATATTAGTCAATTAGAAGAATATGAATTGGAGTAAAATCCTTCTGGCAGTGGGTCAGGTTTTGCTTATAAGAGTCTGAGAAGCATTGTTACTATTTTGGGGTTTTTTTCATTTATTTTTTTTCAAAATAACCTTATCATGCTACAGCATTTACCTGATGGTAGCATCATTGATACTGTAATTTACATGCATTTTCCAAGGTGCTGGGCTGCAGTTCAGTTGACATAACATTGCTGGTTAATTCTCTACAAAAGAACCCCTCGCTGAAACCAAGAATTTCTGTTAGAATTTATTTTGAAATAAATCAGTAACACCAAAGAAATGAAATGCAGCAATATCAAGGTCATTTTATTTGGAGGCAAGAGACACCTATTATTATTATTATTACTTATTATTTCCTATTTTATTATCACATCACCTGCAATGTCAGTGGCCCGTTTTGCTCCCACTGTACTAATACAAGTTTTGTTGTGGTATTACAGGTGGATATTTGAGGGACTATGATACTCAGTCCTGGCAGTCTGCAATTTTTAAATGCTTATTAAAGTTATTAAATGCTTGTCTTTTTAAATGCTTATTGATTCCAGAGAAACAACTTTGATCTTATTAGACCTTCTGCTTACTTTTTTAAAAAAGCAGCAGCTATCCAAGGAGAGACTACATTTTTCAATGTTAGTTTCAGGACTAGTTCTCTCGGAATGCTAGAATAAATTTTACATTGGCAGGACAGATTAATGATTTCTCTGATATGGGTCTTTATAGATAAACACAAGTCCAGTGAAAGTGAGATACTGTAGTCAGCTTAGAAAATGTGTACAGATGAAAGATTACTTTTTTTTTTTTTTTTAGTGTGCAGACAAACCACATTGTGAAATGCAGAAAAGTCAAGTTCGGGTGGGAACTCGATCCATGTAGTGGGAGACTTGGTCTTATTATTGAACCCATGAACAGGTACAGTGGAATCTGGAATTAGAGAGATGGAAATAAGTGGAATTACAGACATCCAGGCACCATTGGTTGGCCAGATGAGAAGACTGTGGAGGGTGCAATGTTAGTCCAATGCTCCGCTGACCTTGGCATGCCCTTTACATCCCCAGGGTGCTTGCAGCTGGAGTTTTTGTGGTGCTCTCAACCCTATTATCAGATTTGCGTTGCGGCTGACTAACCAAGAACCATAGGTTGACCAGATTAGGAAACTGTGGAGTGTTCAATGTTAGTCCAGTGCTGTGCTCCTCCTGACAAGTCTTCAGCAGCCTCAGGGTCCTTAGAGCTGGAGACTTGGTGGCTCTCTGAAGCCTGACCCTAACAGCAGATTTGTGTAGAGGCTCAGATCCCCTTTCCCATGTCTGGCTCAGATTAGGAAGTTGTGGAGGGATCAATGTTGGTGCAGTGTCATATTGCCCTTGGCAAGTCCTCAGCATCCCCTGGCTTCTTGGAGCTGGAGGCTTTGTGGCTCTCTGAACCATAACCCTAAGCTCTAACAGCAGATCTTTGTTGCTGACTCTCCAAGAACCATGGGTTGCTCAGATTACAAACTGTGGAAAGTCTGGGTTTAGTCCAATGCTGTGCTCCCCTTGGGAGGCCTTCAGCAGCTTCAGGGTCCTTGGAGCTGGAGACTTGGTAGTTTTCTGGACCCTAACCCTTATATCCGATTTGCCTTGAGTCTCAGGTTCCCATTTCCCACGACTGGCCCAGATTAGAAAGTTTTTGCAGAATTCTGCCTTGTGTTGAGATAAGAGGACAGGCATAACACAACCTGCTGAAGCTGCTGTAAGTTAGAGACTGGTGGATTTTACAGCCCTTAAAACGGAATACTTGCTCCTGTTGTAGTTTTCCATAAAGACAACAATTTCAGAGTCTCATCAGTCCTTGCAAACAGTGTGGCCAGCCGGTCAAAGGAGGTAGTTCTGCCCCTCTGCTCTTGTGAGACCCCACGTGGAGTACTGTGTCCAGCTCTGGAGCCCCCAACACCAAGAAGGACGTGGAGTCCAGTGGAGAACCACAAAGGTGATCAGAGGCCTAGAACACCTCTCCTACAAGGGCAGGCTGAGAGAGTTGAGGGGATTCAGCTTGGACAAGAAGAGGCTCCAGGGAGACCTTCTAGGGGCCTTCCAGTACCTGAAGGAGGCCTACAGGACAGCTGGGGAGGGACTGTTCACAAGGGTGTGTAGCGATAGAACGAGGGGCAATGGTTTTAAACTGGAGCAGGGCAGATTTAGACTAGACATGAAGAAGTTGTTCTTCACCATGAGGGCGGTGAGGCACTGGCACAGGTTGGCCAGAGAAGCTGTGGATGCCCCATCCCTGGCAGTGTCCAAGGCCAGGCTGGATGGAGCCTTGAGCAACCTGGTTAAGTGGGAGGTGTCCCTGCCCATGGCAGGGGGGTTGGAACTGGATGATCCTCAAAGTCCCTTTCAACTCAAACTATTCCGTGATTCTATGATTGTTTTTGCTACTTTTCAATTAATAGTAGCAGCACAGCTTTCCAATATTACTTCCCCAACTTCAGTTGGCATAATGCACCTCATTCGTTAAACACATAGGATAATGATGACACTGATGGGGGTGCAAAAGGCCAGTATCTCTGAAGAGGATGACTTGTTCAAATATCAGAGCCCAAGCAGTTTTTTTACAACATCCAGCTATAGCAGGGCTGACAGAAACATAAAAAAATCAGCTCGGTATAAAGCAGACCTGGGAGGAATATAAGCTTTCTGGTTTCGGCTCCTGGAGAAAATGTGCTGCAGGACAGAACCTATTCGTACTCTTACAGGCTGGTCAGAGTTTCCTGAGAAGCTGCTGCTGAGTTTCAGAGGAGACTTAAGAAGCCTAAGATCCTCTCACTAACTGTTTACCAAATACTGAGCAAAGCTATTGAGTCTGTCCAAGGTTCCAAAAGAAAAAGAAGCTGGTAGCTCAGTTAAGACTGCTCTTGTTTCTTTTTCGCTCCCGAGAAACTAAGTTGGAAACTTCAGTTTTCATACCTTATCTAGTCTGATTAGAATTTGCGTTAGGCTATGGGCTCAGTGCTTTCACGAGGCATGCCAAGGAGTCTCTTGCATATGATTATTAGGTACAAGTTGTTTAGCTCCAAACTTCCTGTAGTGTTTTTCTATCAACACTATTAACTATTTCTATTAACTTCCAGATTTATTGACAGATTTGGAAAGGCAAAAATGGTGTAAATTCTGATCTTTTAGATGTGAAGATGTGCCACTGCCTTCAATAAAAGGTGTGTCAACAAAATAAAGCATAAGTGAGATGATTCAGATGACTCAGTAGAGAGTCTTCATTATTTGGAAGAAAAAAGACTTTATAAGGCAATTTTAATTTCTCTCACTTGATTATTCTGCACTTCAGTTGTTAAAAAAACGGCAGTTAATAAGATAGAAAAACTCAATACCAGAACTCACACCATTAAAAAACAATTTATTGAAGTTGCCAGAATGCATATGTTCGCATTTCAAGGGATTTAAGCTCTGTTGTGTGAAAAATGCGACAGAAAAAGCCCATCTCTGGTTGTAGCAACTTTTTATAAGGAGTGTTGCTCTGTTGCCCTCTAGTGATAAAATAGAAAGTTACAATAGATAACCACCGGGGGAAGCAACCCAAACCTACATAAACAGTACTACCTGCGCCATTAAAAGTCATACTCCTTTCTTGCAGTGTAACACATAGCATTAATTGAGAGTAAACTTTTAAAAACAATATAAAGTCACCAAATAGTAGCGAACTTCTTATAACTGGTACTAAGTGTGTAAAATTGGTAAGGGTCAGATGGCAAGTACGCTGTGGGAAATGTCTGTGGTTGAGAATCTTGTGTAAAATGTGAGCCCAGAATCTTTCTTGCTACCTCGCGACAAAATTTAGCTCTAATGGATTAGCTTCACTGAATGTCTACATAGGATAAAATTTTACAGATCTCAAAACCTGCGACAAGTATCTTTGCTAAACATAACTCCTGGTATATTCATAAAGCTATTATTTACTAGTTTGCTTTATTTTCTCATGAACTGACAATCAAATAAAAATTGTAGATTTTTGTCACTGCTGGTTGTGTTTTCATGGCACACCGCAAATGTGGTGAATACTACACACTCTTTTCTAGAAAGGGAAAGAATTTCCCTAAAATGCAGTAAGCAGTGATAAAAGTAGAGCAATTAAGAGTAGGAGAGTCCTTATATTAATATTTATTGGTCCAAAATACTAGAAATAACGGTGCAGACGAGTTTCATCAGGAGCTCCAGCACGGAACAAATATGAATTGAAGGGGATGGCACTGCCTCGGGAAGTTCTTCAAATGTTAGATTTGTCTGACTACATGAATTGCTTTTTTGTGACCATCCAGACGCGCCAACACAATCCACTTAATTATTTATAAGAAAATTGACAACAATCGCTTGTGAAAAGAATCTCATTCATCCATTGGAATCCTACAATATTCTTAAGAAAAAAGCTCCTGCGAATGTCACCTGATGTCACTCACGCTGTAGTATGAGGACTCTGGGATCCCATTTGCTTTTCCCTCACCTCCCAACCACTTCCTTGCTATCCTATGTCCTATGCAGAACATGCAAACATCTAGTCAAAGCATGACTGTAATATAAGCAAGCATTAAAAGAAGGATTAATACTTTGTGTATTATTTTATCACATATATTTAGAACCATTGCCGTTGCCCTACTACTGGTCATCAAATGTATAGTTAACTGTTGAGCCACAGAAAATAATGAATTCTCCAGCAAGAGGTGAAAGGAAATGTCTAAGATATGATACTTTGCAGAAATACCTGAACTTCATCCTAAACAAGCTAGTGGAGGCACTGGAATTAGTGTATTGAAGCTGAATGATGAATCTGCCTGAGCTGCCTCACTTCTTTTTTGAAATAGTGCCTGAAATACCAGAACATAAAGCAAAAAATATGCAACCTCCACTTAGAAGTCTATAGAGAAGGGTGAAGAAGAGCATGTCCTGGATTTTTTTTTTTTGCTAAATGAGGATGAGGTATTTGACACACCACCTCACACAGGTCCTAATCTCCGGGACTGGCATACCTGATTAGGGGATATGTAGAACTTTGAGCTGATACCTACAACTTGACAATTAAGACTCAAAGACCATTTGTTACAGTAAAAAATATAGGTGATTTTTAATCTTGCTGTTTACTGAGCTTCTGTACATATGAAGTAGAACTCTTATATGCAGTAGGTTTTTTAGGCATGGCAGAAAGGGCTATATAAGTTTAAGTACCATGGTGAGTGAAACAAAGGGCAACTAACTATATAGATGACAAGCTGTCTGGAAAGAAAAGGAAAACCAGCAAAAATTATTACTGAAGCACAAAGTTACCTCAAAGTAGAAAAAAAGAGGCCCAGATATGGGCCTCTCATCCTGGCTCTATTCATCGTGCTCCTGAGAACAGTGCTTTGCTTTTTTCAGATAGGTATGAACAATAGATTCTTGTCCCAAATTCCAAACCAGCCTGCTGAATAGCTGAGAATTTTAAGTAAAATAAAGGTTATTATTAATTATGTTGTTGTCCAATTAGTGTAAGACTGTTTATTACATCTCTCTCTTGAATTTCTGAAGTTGGAATAAGCTCTGATATTATAAAATAATTTTACAAACAATGACATACCATTAAAATAATATTTATTCAATCTATTCATTTCAGAACACACAACACTGAGAGCCAAGTTCAGTTTTCTTTGCATTCTTTCGATAGCAGCAGACAGAAAACAAAACCACTTTCCTAACATCTAGTTATCTAACAACAAAATTCATATTGCTACCTTCAGTTTCATTTTAATCTTGAAAGTAGAAACAATTTTTTTTTAAAAAAACAATAGATATAATGACGGGAACTTAAAATAATAATTTAAGAGATTAAAATACTTCATGTCAGATACTGTGCCAAGGGCTAATTACTTTCTGCCATTCGTTTAGGTCAGAAACCTATTCCTAACAAAATTTATTGTACGTATAAATCCCTACAACTAATCTATGTGGGTTAATCTCTTAAATGAATCTGCATTCAGTCCAGCGATCTATCTGTATAAATCAGCTTGTACAATAGGTTGTCACATTTTAAGTCTAAATTAAGCCAGTTAAACTGATGCCCCTGTTTATCTCATTATCATGACTTCCACAATGCTTTTCTTTAAACCTTTTTCCAACAATTCTCTATGCAGGTTAAGAGAGACTTCTGTTTAACTGCCACACGTTACTGCCAGTTAAAATTCCTGAATATAATTTTCACAAACACTAAAATTTGACTGAATTACTAGAACTTGCTCATTATTCTATCTCTATGAAGTAGACTGTAGGTTTCACCTTGCCCATTATAATGCTGCAGTATTAACAGGAGAGAAGACCTTGCAAATTTATTTTTCCTAACACAGTAAAAGGAAATAAGATGTATGCAGGCAGTATATTTCAATAAGTCATTTCCACTTTGAACTGGTAGATTTTCACAAGACGTGGTTTAACTTTTTTCTTGTCATCATTTCAACGTACTTGTGATTGAACAATTGCAGTGTGGTTCTGTTTGGAAGCATCTGCATTTTCAGGATTATGTATCCACCAAATTGCCTTCTAACAAGTGAAAAGACACAGGTTAATAGTTTTTTTTACAAACACTAATATTCTATCACTGCAACAATATTATGTTTTGTGATGACACATAAGGTAATGTAACGATACTAATTTAGGCAGCGCATATGCTGCAAGTTAGGCTGGTACTCTCGATTTTTTTAGTGTGAAAAGGCAACAACAACTGAGAGAAGCAGCACCTCCTTTCTAAGAAATAAAGGCAGAAAGAGTAAGAATTTATGCAGAAGAATTTTTTTGTCCTCTGATGCTGTCACACTTCCCTCAGAAGTCCTTCCTTAGTGTCTCTCTATTCCTATGGGCTATGCAGCTATACACCCTGTTCTGCTGCGGCAAAGGAAGGGGGGTTATTCCCCGCTGAAACAGCCCTCGATTTGTCTAAAAATGTTACAAAGCTGTTATTTAAATATGCATCATGTGTGCTTCCATGACTGGCACACCAGTGACATACTGCTCTTGCAGTCAGGAAGAAGGCAACACCTGGTATTTCCACCTCATGGTAGATGCAAAGCAGGTAACCACTCGGTGAGGCAGACTCACCACCTTTGCCACCAAGTGTAGGGGTGCAAGGATGTGCGCCGAGGCAGTCATCATAAAACAGCTGACACGCTGCAAGTTTACATCCTACAGTTTGCATCCTGCAGTTCCCTATTCATGTGCTCAAATCAAAATGCCACGTCTTGCAATCCGTCTTTAGACGAAGGCGCGCTGAGTAATCATACAGCTGCTTGCTCAGGGCTGGCTGAGGAGAAGAACTTGCACAAGCAGAATACAAGCTTGCCTCCACAGCTGTGACGTTCCGTCATTTGCAGCAGATTGCAAACTACTTATGAATTCCGTTTGTTAGCAAGGATTGCAAACTACTTATGAATTCCATTTGTTAGCAAGGGCTTCTTTTCTTATTTAAAGTTTTCATCCTTCCCCACGTGATCGTCACAGTCAGAGGGGGTGAGGTAGGAAGTAATTTATGTTATCATCTCTTTATATTAGATTTGGCAGATGCTATGAAATAAGGAATTTTATAAACAAGATATTAGTTTACCAGTGTAATGCTTAATCAGATTCATTGTATGCCACACACATTTAAAAAACCTCAATCAAGCACACAAATTCAAAGAAATTAATAATAGGTTCATCTGCCCAAATCTGCCATTAATCAGCCTGAATTTTTGTCAAAATTGTTTTCCATAAAAAGGAGAAAAAAAGTTGGAGAAGAGCTAAATCAAGATATAAGGCCAAAGAACGAATTCAAACTTAAATCTCCCTGGCTCTCACTTACAGAGAGTGGGCATATTCTACAGAAACAATAAATTACATGTTACTTTAAATTATAATTTAAAAACTTGCTAACGAATAAAACTATTGTACACGATTTAAATAAGATCTGCTTGTATGAGATGTGTATATAGTGTCTAAAATAATGGGTCTAACATTTGGTTGTTCCACTGCCTAAGTATTTTAATATTTAAAGAGATCCATATTTGCTGATGTTTCTCATTCAAAAATGTATCCTAAGCATCTTTCATAGGCTTTTTCATAACGTAGCTTCTCTCTTACCAAAAATACATACTAAAGAAAGCACATTCCAAAAACGTCACCCTAAAGTTGCCATATTAAAAGATCAGTTTGTGAGAAAGCAAACTGCTGAATCGGCGTGCACGATGGAGGCCCTGTGCTGTGCCCCTCTCCAATTAGGGAGATGTGCCCCTCTCTGTAATGATGTGAGAGGGAGTGAAGTGCTGCTGGGGCTAGAACCAGGGCCGCCGAGTCTCCTGCACTCTTACTGCAGCTGGAAGGGGTAAGGTCTGAGGACGATGGAACGGCAGGGAAACTGCTGTATCTTGGATGTCAGAAATACAATAGAATTAGAATTGCATGACATCAAACCCCACTAAATATCCTAGATGGAAAGTTAATTCTGATAAAATCAATGTTAAAGCATCCACTGCCTTCAAAAGAGGTCAAGAATTCATCCATCAGTTGACGCGGAAAAAAGAAGCTGTAGACAAGGATCAGGGGACATGTATTATTATTATCTTCAAATTTGCTGAAAAAATTCCATATGGCTACAAAACTAACTTTGCAGTTTTCAAGCACTTACAATCATAGAATCACAGAATCATAGAATGTTGGAAAGGACCCTTAAGATCATCAATCCAACCTACAGCTCTACACCACCCTAACACTAAACCATCTTCTGAAGTGCCACATCCAACCATTTCTTAAACATGTCCAGGGATGGTGACTCTACCACCTCCTTTGGCAACCCATTCCAATGCTTCACCACTCTTTTGGTGAAGAAGTTTTTCTTAATATTCAGTCTAAACTTCCCCTGGCGCAACAATTACTTAAGCAATCTAACTACTGTGACTGGAGCAGAAGAAAAAAATCTGACCTATGGTTCTTCTAGGGTGAGAGAAATTGCTGCTATTAAGGCTGCCTTTGGCTTCTTGTCAATCACGTTTTGTTTAATTTTGGTAACTGTACTCAGTGCATTCTTTCTAGCAAAACAAAAAAAAGCAATTAAGTGCTCCTTTCGGCAGTAATATCTGGGAAATGTAGGAAAGCATTCTCAGGCAATATTAACACTTACCAATACAGAAAACATGCAAGAAAGTTTACCCAGGGGTTGCCAGAAAAAAAATCTGAATAAGGAGCTTACTAGCCTACTATACAAATAAACAGATGGAACGGTTGCATGGGTTTGAGGGCAAGCACATGATGCTTTACATTACACAGGACTTACCAGAGGGGTTAAAAAAATGCAAAACAGAAAGCTACTGCTATTTATTTCTATTATGTTTAGACAAACAGGAAGTTGTATACATATTTTGTAAGCAAAAGTATGCCATTAAAAATATTCCTGACTAGCAGCATTATAGATGTTTTACTCCTAAATAAATAAATCAAGACAAATGCTGACAAACTTTATGGATGACAGAAGCAGAATACAAGTTATTTGTTCAGGAAAACAACAGAACTTTTTCAATAGCCTCATGATCACTTTTTATTTCTTTTTTCCTAGTGCTTCCAAGTATAAGGTGATCATAACTCTGACAAGGCTTCCTAGATGCCAACCACCAGGGTTCCTGTCTGGGCTTGCTATGTTACAGTGTATATGCTCTGACACTTCACTACTCATTTTTTCTTGGCCTGTCTAGCACACTTGAAGAGCACGCTCTCTCCCTCCACACAAGTGGTACCTTCTATTCAATTATTTTTAAATTCTATTTGTTTGAGCAGCTGTTTTTTAGATGCAGCTTCGCTCTGACATAGCCTTCTTCAGGGATGTTACAGTGTACAGGCAGACATGCTTTCCTTCTAAGGTTTAAAAATCATTAATGAGCAGGAAAAATATGCAAACAAAAGAATAAAGTCTCTGCCTCATTTTACCCCCTTCTCATGAGTGTTCTTTGGAATCCTGCCACAGCATCCAAGATATTTTTATTTCTACAATTGACTCCTTTCAAGGAACATGTACTTCTTTCTGACGCTGCAGTAAAAATCCCCCTGCGTTGTACAGCACATAGGAGGTTCTTCAATAACCTTCAGACCTGTTAGAAATACATCCTCCAAGTTTACCTCTTCTTTGTAATCTTTTGCTCATGAGCTGCCTTCTGCAGTTCTGTCTTGAAACACTGATCTACCCGGGGCAATAGCTGGAAGCAGTTTTGTTCAGTGCTACATCTGAATCCACATGTCAATATCCTTCATTTTTAGAACTGTACTAATCACAAAAGCTCCTCTTTTCACCTTCTACAAATTTTAATTCAATATGCAAAGGAGTTCTCGGTTTGACCCATATATATATACACACACACGATATCTAACATTATTCTAAAATCATAAATTCCAAACTGTCATTTTTTCACATAGATCATTAAAAATATTATCCCTGATAGAAAATGTTACTATTATATGTTTTAAAAAAATATTTACCTAGAAAAAAACCCTTACCTGTTTGTGAAGCTGCTGACACATACCACATGCAAAAAATCAGAAGCAGGCAAATATTGCTCTTTATCCTCAAATATCTAGGAGACAGAAGCATGTTTTGTTTTGATACACTGCTCTTCCTAGTGCTATCAGTTTATGTTTTAGTTGCAACGATATATACATATATATATTGCTTTATTGCTTACAGAAAAAGCTTTGATTTATGAATAGTCCAACTGAATTCAGTGTGACTACTTACAAATACACAAGAAACTCAAGGTCCTAAAGCCCTGGTCAATAATCACATTTGTAGATTTGGACTCATCACAGGACTTGGTACGTCTTGTTCAGCTGGTGGCTGAAAACTCAAAACCGCTGAAGCTGTTCTGGAATGGCTCAAGAGATAATGGTAGGAAAATGAATTATTGAAGGTGACAAGAGAGCTTGAACACACTGGTAAAATTCAGGATTATTTAGATAGAAAGGGTGAGGTGGAACATATATGGGAGAAAGTTAAATGTTTTTGCATGAAGGGGCACAGGAGAAGGAGAGGAAGAACACGGACAAATAGGCAGCAATTAGTTCTGTTGTTCATGAAATAAACAGCAGCAGTCCTTCTGGTAAGACAAAATATGAAATTAAGAGAGGTTTCTTACATGTTTTAAATGACTCTATATTTCTGAATACAATGCAGTGCATTTATGCAGTTTACCTATTTTTCTGCCCCACCTTAAATGGAGGTATAAATGGGGACATAGACCCAATACTATTCACTTCCTTGTAAGTCTTATCTAATGAACAGAGATTCAATATGATATTGCAAACTTCCTTCATCTCTTTAAGAAATACTGTAGTTCCCTTCTAGTTGGTGATTACAATAAGGATTCAGCATGAGCTTCTTCAGATGCAAAACCAATTACAATTCAGATACCAAAATGCCAGTTACATTCTTTACTGAAAAATTCTAGGTTTTTGTGGTAAACATCGTGGAAATCTGTGAAAACATCTGCATAATCTGTGCTGTTCCAGTGTAACGGGCAGGAAATATTATTATTAAAAACCCATATAAGAATCAAGAGTTCTGATGAACTTAATAAGAAAATGAATCATGTCTGCTCAATGGTTTCTTGTCTCTCATTTAATGTAAGATTAAAATCCATTAACATGGCCCTGTACTTTTTAAAGCTTTAATCATAGTACAGAATTTGGTGTAAAACCACTCAATGGTCATTCCAAAAACTACTGTGAGAAAGCTGAGGTTTTTTTCAGCTATATATGACAAGCAGCTGCCTCTTGTCCCCAGAGAAGATATGGGATGCAGATAGGTCTGCAGAGCAAGCAGAGTAACTGGATGTTAAAGAAATACTTAATATTTCAATAAAATAGGCTATCAGAAATCTCAGAATTCATTGATTTGTTTTGTGAGCAAATGAAGTGTCTCTACGCTAGCTAAACTCTGCTCTTGCTTGGAAGTTTTCCTCCACAACCTTTGGTTATAAACAGCATATTCAGTTCTGGAGCTCCATTTCATAACAGACTATGGATCCTATGAGAGACATCTGCATCCAAACCATCGCCGAGCACACAATGATCAGACCACAATTCATTTTCTCACAGTTTATTTTCACAGCTTACCTCAGTTTTTACTTTCGGTTTTACTCTCTCCAGGTCCCAGCAAATGGACGCTTTAGTGTTCTTTCTGGTGAACTGAAATTATTTTAAAACTAAACACCACACACCAGACAAATTATTAGCACCAATTAGTTAATATATCTGAGAATCTATTTAGATTAAATCTCAAAAATTTAGGATTTCAGGGTCCTCTTCATAAGTTTGTGCAGGAGGAAGACCCCACATTTCTAATGAACAGAGAATACAATCGAGCAGTTTAGCATTCCAGTGGTAGACAACCTACACCCCTAAGACTGAGTGATTATAATTTAGAGGCTTTATTTATAAGCACATCGGACCAAAAAAAAAAAAAAAAAAAAAAAAAAAGAATGTGAGAGAAACTTGAGCTAGAAGCATGTAAAATATTCATTAAGCTTTTGGCTCAAGTTTTTCTCACATGTATGAGAAACAGCCTGGCTACTGTAGGGTATCAGTGACACTTTGGGGAGCTAAGGCTGCCTGTCTCTCAACAGCTATATAAACAAGCCCCTTAATGACAGACAACTGGCAGGGCACACTGCCCAGCCCCAGAGCTCTCAAAGAATTTGGCGTGGGTCATTCTAGAGGCCTGCACAACCTGATCGCCTGCCTTTTAGGTCACACTTCACTCCATCCACCAGTTTAGTGTTATACTATCTTGTTCAAAAACATGAGACAGGATGAGTAGAAAAAGAAATCAAGGATTTGTCAGGGCTTGGGCAGTATGGGTTACAGGTTAGCACAGAAAAAAAATATTCTAACCTATATTTAACAACGAAATACAAACTTTTCTGATGGACTTGCTCTCACCCACAGCCCCTGTGGCACTTCAAGAGATGGTGAACTCAGGGTGCTGTTTTCAAACAAATAAAAGCTGATTTAAACTGAGGCTACTGTGTTCCCCCTCCCTTGAGCTGACACTTTTGCAATGACACAGATAAGGGAACTATTCTAACCAAAAACCAGATGTAGGAAAAAGGAAAAGCTGTCAGCAAACATTGTGTGGCATCCTATTTTAATGAATAAAAACTAAAAGGATTAATACATTCATTGATTTGGGTTTTTTTTCCCCCTTACATAGTGCTTCATTCTCCCTGACTTAGTGAGACATATTCTAAGAAATCTATAAATCTGTAAAGTACTGCAGAAAATTAATCACCCAGCATCTATCACACATGCATTTTATGAAACTTCTAAGGGTTCATGCTGTCAAAGGCTAAGACAGAGACAGAGCCCAGTAGCTTTGTGCACACTTAACATATTGTCACACTGAGGAACAGGGAGCTTATTTACACTCGTCTTGGAGGGCAAGCTGCTGCTCCTGATGACAGGAAGCAATGAAATTCTGCGGGGAACACTGTAATAAAAGCTAACTTGTATCACAGATTCCCACTTCCATATTTAACATATCATAGGTAAATAAATTAGAGTATGCTACATCAGAAAACTGTTTCATTTCTGCTCTATGAAGACAGCAGTTTGTGTGCCCTTCTTTCAGAGAATGGAATATGCACATCTGAAGAACTCGGTAATTTACTTAAAATTTTTCAACATTTCTTTAGAGTTATTATAAAAATAGTTGTATTTGCAAATCATAATTTACAAATCTCATTTCCAAGCAAAGGATCTGGCTTTACAACTTTTCAGTGACAGTATTTTATTTTCCTGTGTATCTCCAGTCTTGTCAGCTGCTACCTTTACACTTGTATGTAAAAAAGTGCTTCTGTAAACTGCCAATGAAATTTCAAAAGTATCCTATAGTAACCCCTGAATTCAGACTCTTGCTATTGTGATGATGTGTACGATTTTTTAAGTTCTTACTTTTTATCTTTTGTTGTACACACATCAGGAAATGCCCACTCAATAAACAAAGTTCTTTAATTTCCTAGATACATCTGACCAAAGAGTTGAAACCCCTTGCTAGTGCGTGAAAAAATATCAGTTGTGACAACATATACAAATATTACTTCATAATGTTCGTAATTTAATTTTTATCATGATAAAAAGATTAATGAATGTACAAAAACAATTAGGGGAAATTTTATCTGGAAAAACTAATTTAAACACAGTAATAACAAGCAACAACCAGGGATCAATTACATTAGCACACTGTTCAAATAAAATTATGTATGCTCTAACTTTATAATTTCTCTTCCTCCTAAGCTAAGCTGACAGCATTCTGGAGAGTTCAAAGTGTTACAGATGCCAACCATGTCTGGCACGGTGTTTCTCAGGCTTTTTATTTACTATGGCGCTTCAACACGCAATATTTTTTGTGAGTTGCTCTACCTTTTAACATCAGCTAAAGATGCTGTAAATAATCAGGAAGTCAAACTAACATACCTTTTATTGAATTTCAAAATGAGATTAATGTGACAAATTTCAACATTTTGTTGTTTAACACAGTTCTGGAGGACGCTTGCAGAGTAGCTAACCATGGCCCACAAAACACTTTTCTGCAACCACTGTTCTAGTGTAAAATACCTGCGTGTTACATCGCTGTCATGGGCAGAACCAATTTTAACAGAAAACTCTTACCATAGACCCTTGATTTTCTGAACTACTGAAGTTCGTATCTTAATTATCCTCTAAACTACTTTGTGTGTATTTTTTTTTTTATAATGAATAACAATATGCGGGATACTTCATTAGAATAATTGAAAACATACAGAGGTAACAATTCCACACCTCTCTTCAACACATCTGAATGAAATGCAGATCTCGCACTGCTTCTGTTCGGTGTTTATCTATGAGAAATTCCTGTCTGAGGCTGTTGCAGTGTATTGAGAGGCAAGAAATGCAGTCATGAGAAAAGCCTGATCATACTCAGAGTGAAATTTGTGATAAATGTAACTGCCTCAGTTCTCTATATCCAGTTAATAATATTGAGCAATTCAGAAAACAACACAACATAAACTTTATCAGCATACACTTGCATTCAGCTTTACAAAGTCAATCCCATACGGCAGCTTCACCTTGCTAATGACAGCAATGGTAGCCCCATTCTTTGAACATTAAACTCTTGCCACCTTGTGCCACCTCTAATCGTCCACCTGATCTCTCACACAGCAGATTCAGCTTGCACAAACAGCAAAAGAAGTTAATATAGTCTGTACAGGTTAGACGAAAAAAACAGTACTGTAACACTGTATGCTCTTGCTGGTCTTCTTGCTTACAGTAAATGAACCAAAATAAGTGCAATTAGGAGTTTCTGCGCAGTTTTATCCTAAGCTCTTACTTATACTACAACAAATGCCTGGTTTTGACAAGGGGCATTAAGCACCAGTTGTGTTTGTACTCAATTTACCATGTTTTAGAACCATACTGTAAATACAGTTAGTAAATCATATCAACAGAGTATTTCATATCTTTTACAATATTAGAATGAAAATCTATTTAACTATTCCATTTAGTTTGTAAAGAAAAAGGGGTGGAGGAAGGATGGACCCTTAATGCTGTGTCTTAAATAGAACTTCTAAACCTTGCAGTACCAATCAGCATTGATTAGCCTGACCTTCATTAAATACTTACAGGTTTTATGGAAATGAAGAATCATAGAATCATAGAACAATTCAGGTTGGAAAAGACCCTTGGGATCATCGAGTCCAACCATTAACCCTACACTACAAGTTCACCCCTAAACCGTATCACCCAACACCACATCTAAGTGACACCTAAACACATCCAGGGACGGCGACTCAACCACCTCCCTGGGCAGTCTATTCCAGTGTCCGACCACTCTTTCTCACTCTTTCCGTGAAGAATTTCTTCCTAATGTCCAGCCTAAACCTGCCCTGTCGCAATTTGCAACCATTCCCCCTGGTTCTGTCCCTAATTACCTGTGAGACAAGACCAGCACCAACCTCTCTACAACGTCCTTTCAAGTAATTGCAGAGCATGATGAGATCCCCCCTCAGCCTCCTCTTCGTCAAACTGAACAGACCCAGCTCCCTCAATCATAGTTTTCTTTGCTGGTTCTGCATCTTCCAAGAAAACATACCAAAACTTTTCTACACAAAATAAAAACAGCAGAACAACAGATTTGTGTGCCTGAGACCCCTTTGGAAAGTGGCATTGTGTTAATACCACATTGCTAGGATACTACCATGACAGGCTAAAATTTATTCTGAGACTGAGGGAACATTTGTGTTGGGAACGGTGTTAATGATTTAGCTATACTGGAAAATCATATCCTGAAACATTAATCTGAACCATTGTTTGAGGAGTCACAAGATGATCTACGGCCTCAGAAGTGAGTGCAGTAAAACAAAGTCTGCCATTGTGTCAGCACGGCTGCAGAAACTGACTTCAGCAGCTCCTTGTGGCTTTTACTGACTTCCCACAAGCTCTGTGCAATGATACAGAAATCACAGCGATGTTTCTTTTTTTTTAGCACAAGCAGACAAAAATATTAATGCTATGGACCGACTGGATGTTCAAGGAACTCTTTGCTCTCTGAAGTGTATAGACACAGTTGCCTCCTATCATTTGCAGTTGTGCAACATCTTTGTACTGAATTGACTACTTTGTCTAGCTTCTCTTTGCACTGACGTTTGGAATTTAAACATTTAAACTTGTTTTAAAAAATGTTCTCTGTCAGCTTCATATTTAATTTTCTGTTATGTATCTGCCTAGCTTTAGGAGACCAGTTAAAACTTTTCTCTGGTGGCTTTTACAGCTCTTGGAATGCTTGGTTAGAGAAAACCTGAAGGAGCAAAGCAGCCACTAAAATCAAACTCCACAACCTACCAGACAGCTGCGGATTGTGACTGCTCAGTGACTCAGGTTTTTGCACAGCTTACTGAGCAATAATTGCATCATTCAGATTTATGTCTTTTTAATAGCTGCTTTAAAAAGACCAAAAAAAATCCCCCAAGGGTGTTGATTCTGTGGAGCAGGAAAGAATGACAAGAGCCACTGAGACATCAGTTCCACTCCTAAACTCTCAAGTATGCGTGATGAAGGCCTTTCTCTGCTATGGTTTTTTTCCATTACTTTTTTTTTCTTCATGAATAAGCTCGGGGCCCTGTTCCGGTGTCAGGAGAAAACGCCCTCTTACATTCAGCCCCGGGTTCTACAAACGCCGACTTACACGAGGTCGGCGAAAGGCAGCCCCCGGGCAGGCCGTGGCACAGGGCTACGCACGGCTCTGCCGCTCTCACGGCTCTGACGGGTGAAGCCCGGCCCAGCGCAGGCCTCAGGCGGAGTC
>NW_009714312.1:4067-7179 GCF_000703405.1 Apaloderma vittatum | reverse complement strand
TTAAGGTCCCTTCCAACCCTGAGAATTCTACAGTTCTATGATTCTGTACTAAACTATTGTACACTGCTGAAACATTTAGTACGTACAGTTAAGCCAACCACAACTATGCAGAGTTCAGCCACGCATACATTATAACACAAACATGAATAAAGTTTTATCATTATAGACCATCCAGTTCAAACATGATATGGTTGCAAGCAGCCATGCAAAGTCCAGCTGGAACCCAAGAAGGAAAATTCGATGTTCGTTTTAGTGGCAGCCATGAAAATAATGGCCATAACCTTTGCCTGCCCCAGGTTTAAACCAGCAGGTTTAAATAGAATTTTTCGACCCCAACTACCCTTAACTCTGCACATTCAGCAATGACTTCTCATTCAACACAGAAATAAAAGCAAGTTCCCTTGCACAGAAAGAATAAGCACCACCCAGCAGTGTTAGCAGGCTCTTACCCTCTTCCACAAGCCAGCACAAGAGGGACACATCATCCTTGACATGCTGGCTCAATTCTGTTGTTCCAGTTAATTCAGAATGTCAATATAGGCCTAATAAAAGGAACATTTTTTCCACCACTACTTTCAGGACAGTATCTTGGGCTGACCTGATGGAGAGCAGCGTAGGGGAAAGGGACCTGGGGGTCCTGGTGGACAGCAGGAGGACAATGAGCCAGCAATGTGCCCTCATGGCCAAGAAGGCCAATGGTATCCTGGCTAATAGGTCAAGAAAGGTTTTCGTCCTGCTCTACTACGCACTAGTGAGGCCACATCTGGAATATTGTGTCCAGTTCTGGGACCCTCAGCTCAAGAAGGACAGGAAACTGCTTGAAAGAGTCCAGCGCAGAGCCATAGAGATGATGAAGGAAGTGGAACATCTCCCTTAGGAGGAAAGGCTTGGAGAAGAGGAGGCTGAGGGGTGACCTCATCATTATTTATAAATATGTCAAGGGGGAGTGTCAGGAGGATGGAGCCAGGCTCTTCTCAGTGATGTCCAATGACAGGACAAGGGGCAATGGATACAAGCAGGAGCATAGGAGGTTTCACAAAAACATCAAGAGAAACTTTTTCCCTGTGAGGGTGACAGAGCCCTGGCACAGGCTGCCCAGGGAGGTTTGGAGTCTCCTTCTCTGGAGACATTCAAAACCTGCCTGGACACCTTCCTGTGTGACCGACTGTAGGTGATCCTGCTCTGGCAGAGGGGTTGAACTAGATAATCTTTCAAGGTCCCTTCCAACCCCTGACATTCTGTGATTCTGTGAACAACACCCCCCCAAGGCAGCAGAAATGAGGAATTTTAATTTCAGCGTTACCAGCCAGAGAGCAGCAGGAAAAGTCCGACAGAAATAGACTAGCTAAAGACTATTTTAGGTAGCAAATGCAGGCAAGCAAAATATAGGTCATCAGGAAGAATAAAAGCTAAGGTGCTACACAGAGGATGTTCCAACACCATGAATAAAGGATCCCACAGCAGGACTGAATTTTCTGTAAGAACAGAGCAAATTAATATAACAGCCATAAATATTAATGCTTAGCATCTTCTTGCTTCTTATCCAACAGGCCAGAAACGACCTTCCAAGGAGATCACAACCATGCTGATTTGTGAATTTTTGGCATAACTACTGAAACTCGTGAGAAGAGAGTCTTAGATTAGAGCAGAGAAACACCTCTGGACTTCAAGTAATATTTACTCTGAGCTCCTATGGAGTGGTATTCCCCCAGAGATTCTACACTTCAGTTTTACCTGCAGCCACATAGACCAATACAGGTGTTTATAGTCCAGCTACAACACATCATGTAAAATTAAAGTGACTGCTCTCCAGGAGCATTAACAAAAGCCATGAAATGAATGTCGGAAGGATATGTGGCTTTTAAGGAGTTTCTGCTTAAACATGCAATGCAACAAAAAGACATCAACCTTGGTTCTAACAGTTTGCAGAATTCCATCCAGGATCCACTAACGTCATTGTGACAAATAGTAATCTTAACACCAGCAGGAACTCCACAAATAGAATTGTTGTTAGCAGGGTGGACACAGAAACGACACCCAATAATCTGTTTTCCTTGATGGTACAGGCATGTCCTCCTCCACCTGAAGTTGTGCCCCAGCACTGCCTTAATAGCTTGTCACCATGCTTCCTACCAGAGATTGTATTTCTCTCCATCCATTTGAATTGTTTATATGAACAGTCCTTAAACCATTCTGGTAAAAATGAGCTTGCTCAGCTTTGCTCATTTGCTTTTTATTAACCAGCTCACTCAGTGCTTCTTCACCCATTTCACCGCAAACTGTTCGGACAGAAGATCAAGTTAGGCAGCCACTCATCACCTGTCAAAGCTGCCAATGCAGAGGTTGCATCCCTGATGTAGCATTGGTATGTCTCATAACACATATGTTTACAATCAACAAAATTTCAGACATTTTTAATAAAGCAAGGCTTATGACAACGAAAATTAACTAGTCTTCAGGAGACAGCCTTTGTCCTAATTTTACGTCCACTGTGCCAAACTAGTTACATATCTCCAGACCTCTGTAAACATCCGGAGGCCTCAGTTTTCCTCTGTAAACCATGGGAAGCACCAGTGTTAGGTCTGTGGTCTTTGCCTAGATGTTCTGCTCTTAATTGACCCTCCCTTTCTGTCACGAAAGTGCTTGTTAACAACAGTATGCTAGTTTTGCTTCAGGTTACGTCAAACCTGAAAGCCTTTGCCCAAGGTTCAGGGCACATAGCCATGCCTTTACCCTTCACAGTGGATTTCTTTCCACCACGTGTTTGACAGATACAGGTCTCCAGATGTAGTATAGCTCTTTCCTACAGCATGTCCTTTTTTAAGCTGACTTCTCAGTGACAAATCAAAAAGAGAGACCAGATATATGCAGGTGCCTTCCCTGCAAGTGACGATCTGTGAGAAATTTTATATGTATGTTTCCACTCTTAACCACCCCTCCACCTCCACATTTGACCCCCCTTGATAGATCCTCACAAAACTTTTCACCCTGCGTGGCTTAATCCTGTTTGGGCTTTGCCACGCAACCCAGTAACTCTAATTGTCTCCAGAACTAAATAAAAAAATAATCTCTCCCTATCACATAAAAAGCAGCCATAATTGGTATAGCCATC
>NW_009714312.1:0-4036 GCF_000703405.1 Apaloderma vittatum | reverse complement strand
TAGGGAAAGTGCTAATGTTTGCCTGTAAGTGTATTTTACAGTCAGAAATATAAAACAGGTATTATTATTTAACAGGGGTGTAATTATTTTTTACTTTTTCACTAGGTGTCAGTACCCGCATTCTGGCAAAAGGCCTTCAGCCTGTGTATTATAAAAGCCAGAAAGAATAACATTATAGATGCAGCAAGTGGAGCACAGTACAGGCTGTCTGAAGTTATCAGCATTTCAGCAGTCAGTGAAAGGTTGAAAGATACAGAGCCAAATCAATAACTGCAAGGGCATCAGCTGCATATAATAACCATCAAAAATGCACACGAATAAAATGATACAACAGAATTGACAGGAGAGGATGAAGTGAAAAGACACTTTGGTAAAGAATGACTGACCTTAAAAATCCAGAGAGGCTCAACCAAAAGTAGGGAAATAGATTTCTTAGTGGGGAGGTGTTAGTCCTCAGCCAAATTCAGAGGGCAGGTTGCTCACAGAGAATTTCTGTTTCATATGCTTATTCTAATTTAGAAGGAAGCACAATTGATGCTGCTGCTATACCCCTGGCTGCAATGTCCCACCTCAAAGCCTGTTGAGGCTCATGGCCCTCATATTGCTGTAACAAGTTTTAAATCCACAGCCTGCAGGAAGCAGGCTGTGAAGACAGAGAAACTGAGTTTCTGCACCAAGCCGAATATCTCTTGAACCCCGGTAGTCCTGCAGGTCCAAGCCTAAATAGTATAGCTACTTGTGACAGGTTACATCTCAAGATAGAAGACCTCAAACATCAGAAAGCCAGACATAAAAGTAGTTGGAGAGAAGGAACTACGAAAAGAAAGATGTCTAATGTCTAATGCGTTCTAATGCAAACTTTGTACCACAAAAACCCCAGATGAGTCAGTAGCCCAAAAAGGATTTATTCTACATGCAGACATAGAGTTAAAACAACGCTAGTTAAAACAATGCAGGCATACACAGAGAGCAAGTACCATGACTGATTTAGATCCCAAGAAGGTGATTGCTACACTAACCCGTGCTTTGTCTCCCCTTTCAGTCAATATGCATCTCAAAACATCTTCACAACCACCTTGGAGAGAGGGAAAACCTTCATCCCTTACCTGGTGCCATGCTACAAGGAGGAGCAGGGACAAACACCACGGAGCTTTCTGAGCACACTAACCAGCACACTCATTTTCTTCTGCTTGAAAATTCTCTACATCTCTGGTCTCACTCACAGATGAAACTAAGCCTCTACGTACAGACAAATTCTACATAATGACAGCCTGTAGAAGTCTTTGTACTGAGGATTGCTATGAAATATTATTTCATGGTGTAGTTTGCTTTCCAGAGTAACCTGCGTTTCACTAATAGAGTAGAAGCTATCAAATATTCAGAGAAAGTTTCTGAAGCACAGTTAAGTGGGCAAGCACAAGGGAATAGGCACTGTTTGCAAGTGATAGACATCTGCCAAACATCTAAGAAAAACTATATACACCTGTATATGAAAGTATAAAGCTGACAGCATTCCCAAAATACACAGCATTATGCATCATATGTATGAGGTTCATTCTGAGCTTTAAGAAAAGGCTAAAATCAACTAAGCCTCCTGTGGCAAAAAAAGTTATTTTTCATTTTGATCAGTTTCTCAATTCAGTAATTCAGTTTGCTGCTTATGTGAGCACAGAGGATAGAGTAGAGTACAGACAGGAGTGAAAACCTGAGGATGTTGAGACTATTTATTTCATTATCAGTGCTGACCTATCGCCTGTAGCTGACTTCACAGACACTGCTTGTCTTCCTTTCACAGCACTGTTTCATGATTTTCCCATATTTAGCCTTTTATTACCAAATGCTAGCACCTAATTTCCAGAAGCAGACCATATGTAAAATGGATTTTAATAAGCCGATTATTTCTGAACTTCATTTTTTATAATGATATTAAATATTGTCTGTGTTCACATTTCATGGAAAGCACGCACTATTCACATGTGACTGATGTTCCCAGTCCTGGCAGCTCAGCACATCACCAGGCATAGCTGAATAGCCTTCACTGTCCAGAGGGAGTGGACATTTTGCAGCAACAACCAATTTGGCAAATAAATTAGAAGGTACCTCACCAGTTTCAGCAAAGTACTTCTGATTTGCATTTGTGTAGCTAAAAGTAGGATTTAAGGGCAAAGTCCAAGACAGATCCAGCTTGATTCAGTTCCCTATTTATTCCCAGTGCTAAGGGACTCAGCTAACGAAAAGTTTATGCGACAGACAGCATTACTGGCCTTTGCTTGAAAGTCCACTTGGAGACAGATGTGGTACCACAAGTGTTTAAAAATCCTGATCTTCCCTGCTCACGTCAGTTGTAGACAGAAAATAATCCAGACACCAGAGAATCGACTGGGCTTACATCAACGCAGTGGCCTGGGAAGGTTTACTTGGGCAGTGATGGTGCTAGGTTTTCATTCTGCTGCCCAGCCCAGTTTCATTCTCAGCTCATTTCCACCCTGCACAAGCTGTGTGTTTCATTTTTGACATTTCTAGACATTTTACCTAAATCTCACACTATTCACATCTGCAGACTTGTCTTGGAGGACACTCCAAAAATTAGCTGTCCAGTAGAACACTGATCCAGAGGTTAACTGTGGCCTTTAGATCACCGCAATAAGACCCAAGAAGATACCAACTGCTAATGAACTAGTGGTACACCTATTCATATTTATCTTGAAGCAGAAACCCTCTTTATGCCCACTGCTCACAACATAGCCAAAATACTCTGCTTAGTCCAGCAGCTAAGATATGCAAACTTGTAATTCGAACAAAAGACACTTCTTGTAGTCAGATATGATGAATGAATCTGAGGAAGGAAATCAAAAAAGTTTGAGAAACTTCTTTCTTGAACATGAGTCAATGCAACAGAGGATAAGTTACCATCTCTCTACAAAGCACAGTATTTTCATAAATTATAAATTGAATGTCTGATGAATAAAGAAGTTGCATTTGTCTGACAGTGGGCAGGGTAAGACATGCACAGGATCACCCTTATCTAGATTGGTTCCATATTTTTTCTGCTATGTGGATCAAGGCACAGACCTGGGAGCACTCCTGCCTTTGTTCATGCCTCCCAAGCTAGACTCATACCTGCTCATTCACCACTCTTGTTACACCTCCATCACAGTATCAGGCAGCTATAGCAATAGCTGTGATTTGATGACCCCTTGCTATTGTGAGTGACCCAATCCCCTTGCTTGCTGCAGCCCCTGCCTGCAACCAGCTTGTCTCATACTTATTAAATCTCCCAGTCAGAGGCCATTTCCACTGTGCATTTACAAAGTTGCTAGCGCAATGATGTCTTTGTTCAAGAATACAGTTTCTATGGACATCAGTAATACACATCCATTAATATGCCACATTATAAAAAATCACACACCAAATGAAATTGTGCTTCCTAATCCCAAAATTATCATAAAGAGAAGGATTTACAATGAGGGATGGAGAGGATAAAGGTCAAAGAGTGCAGCAATAATGACACAAATCAGGGGGAACGACACATGAATCAAAACTAAAAAGATTAAGGAAGTTTTGAAAAGACAGCAATCCAAAACAAAAGATATTATAAAGCAGCAAGGATTCTACAGACATTAGGGGAAAAAATGTCTAAGTTTCATCTTCTTGTGCTGTGAAGTAAGAGTTAGAAGGGTGAAGGGCCAGCAATTTAGAACTAGCATAGCAGCATTGGGAGCGAAACCACTAGCCCAGTTGACGTGTAACTGTACTTTGTCAGGGGCTCCAGGTACCTTATCAGGGGCCCAGCTCAAATGCCTTTGTATGAATTCCCACAGTTTGGGCAATAAACAAGAGGAGCTGCAGATGCTCGTGAGCCTGTAGTGCTATGATCCGATTGACATCACAGACGTGGTGGAATGACTCCTATGACTGGTGTGTTGGACTAGAAGGGTGTAAACTCTTCAGGAAGGACAGACAAGGGAAATGAGGAGGGGGCATTGCCCTCTATGTCAATGAACAGTGTATTGGGTTGGCCTGGCTGGATTTCGGT
>NW_009714311.1:55113-67761 GCF_000703405.1 Apaloderma vittatum | reverse complement strand
ACAGGCACTCGGTTCTTTTGTCATCATTTGCAAGGTGGGGAGCTCCGTTGCCGTTCATTGACGTAGAGGGCAACACGCCCTCTTGTTTCTCCTGCCTGTCCTTCCTGAACAGTTTATACCCTTCTGGTCCAACACACCAATCACAGGAGTCATTCCACCATATCTCTTTGATGCCGATCAGGTCATAGCGCTGCAGGCTCACAAGCATCTCCAGCTCCTCTTGTTTATTGCCCAAGCTGCGGGCATTCATATAAAGTGCAGTCATTCATTTAAAGGCATTTGAGTTGGGCCCCTGGTAAGGTACCTGGAGCCCCAAATAAAGTAGAATTGTGCTTCATCTGTGCTAGTGACTCTGCTTTTGATGTTGCTATGCCTATCCCAGGGTCGTTTGCATTTAATCTGGTTGTAACCCCTTCCCCCTTCATGTCTAGTTTAAAGAACGTTCTATGAGTCTTGCCAGCTCATGACTGAGGATCCTGTATCCCTTTTGCATCATTTGAACCCCATCTGGTTTTAGTAGACCAGGTGCTGGGTAGATCTCCCCATGCTTAAAAAACCCAAAGCTAGACCATTGGCACCACCCTTTTAGCCAAGTATTAATCTGCTGCACTTTGTTGAACGTATTTCTCCTCGTAATTGAAAGAATGGAGGCAAACGCAACCTGTGCACCTGATCCTTCAAGCATCCGTCCCAGTGTCCTGAAGTCCCTTTTGATTGCCTCTGGCCATCTCTCTGCTGTCCCATCATTACCAATCTGCATAACCAGAAGCAGGTAACAATCAGAGGGTTTAACCAGACCTGGAAGCCTCTTAATAATATCCTTAACCCTGGCACTGTGGGTTGGATCCTGGTGGCAGATCGGGCCCTCTGTTCCCCTCAGAAGGGAGTGTCCCATAACAATTACCCTCTTCTTCTTGGACGAAGAAGGCCTAATGTGTGTGGCTGACTGATTCACCCTGGACAGCCCTATGGATGAACCTCCACCTGTCTCTGCCTGGCTCTCATTGTCTAGAGCCCCATACCTGGTTTTTAAGGGCAACCGGGTAGGTGAGGGAGGCTGGGCAGGGATTTTCCTTCCTCTCCTGGCAAGCACCTGCTTCCACTCCTCCCTATCGTTTAGGTCTCCTCCTTTTTGCTGATGGCCAGAGGGGAGGGGATTTTCTGCTTCTTGTGGAGCTTGCTGCTTATGATTCAGAAAGTGGCTCCACCAATCTATCTCTCTCTCAGACTCCCTGATACTCCTCAGCCTTTCTACTTCATTCTTCAGCTCAGCCACCAGGCTGAGCAGATCGTTCACCTGGTCATATCTGACACAGGTATCATCTCCGCTACCCTCCACTGCAAGTGCCAGGCTCCGGCATTCTCTGCAGCCTGAGGCCTGAACACCCGCACGCTGGCGTGGACCCTCTTTCTGGGTGCCCGCAGTTTTTTTAAGGGCCTTTGATCGGGTTGCAACCATAATTGGTTCTGCAATCAAAAGACCTCTCAAAACATGGGGTTATTTACAGCACGTTTAAGTATTCTGCTGTTAACACCGACTTACAGTTTATTGCCTTGTGTTCAGTGGGCAGCCACCAGTCGGTGCCCTCCCCAAGGCTTCTTATACCCAGAATAGACAATTAACAGCTGGTTAATGTCTGGTTAACGTTCACGTACACAATTAGCGGCTGGTTAACAGCGCTAAGAAGGCAGCTAGTTGCTGTAGGATACGGAAAAATGCTTGTGAGTAGAGTGAAGGAGCGGTGGAGAGGAGGGCTCTGGTGTGGGGAGTTCTGGGATTGCAATCACAGTGAAGAGAGTGGGGGGTCCTTGGGAAACCTGGAGGAAACAGGTGAAAAGATGTCTGTGGGAGGGTTAAATGCAGACAGTGAGGCACAAGGAATTGATTCTGTGGCACAGTCCACCTTGTCTTGGCTGATGACATTTTAAATGCTGTCTTCTGGGACTGCTGGCTGATATCTCACTTTGCATCGTATCTGCCTCACATTGTAAGCCTCCAGCAACACAGTCAATTTACACTTGCAAAACCCTGTCAGCATTTGTGGCATTTGCATAAAGGACTTTCTAACAACAAATGCAAACTCCCCATCAAAGAGCTCAGCCCGGGGACAATGCAGGAAACGCTTGTGTCAGTCCCTCCTCTCCAGAAGAGATATTGTTCTTGCCCCCCATGACAGCATCGTGAAAAGTTGGTTGTAGTTTCCACTTCCCTTTAACCTGGGACATGGGGAAAAGGACAGGTCTGTCAAGGAGGGGTACTACCACTTCATTTGACAGCAGAGCAACAGCCTTTAGCATCTGACTGTTGTCAACATGCTCTGCAATTTTGCTTTCAGGTACCTCCTAAGCATGTCTACCGTGTGCTACAGTGCCAGGAGGAGGAGCTCACTCAGATGGTTTCCACTATGTCGGATGGATGGTGCTTTGAGCAGGTATGGAGAAGGTAGAGGAACTGTGTTTTGGGGAGAAGATTGTGGATACCATACAGTCTCCAGGCAAAACACCTTCCCTCTCTGGGAATAATGGGTCAGTCATTGATAGTGCTATCACACTGGTTCTCTTCTGCGCCTTCTCTAAAGCTTTAGAAGATATTGTGTGAGGTGAAGCTGTTTTGCATCCTGGCTGACTCTTCTCGTGGTTCTCTGTGCTGCCTCCTCAGCTTAGTAATGGGGCCTTTCTGTTGGGGGTGTGGACTGGACTCCCTGCTGCATTGTGGGCTTTCTGCCTTGCTCCCCAGGTGAAGAGGATGTTTGCAGTAACGTGCTTGTGATTCCTGTTCTCATTTTTTCTAGCTTGTGAACATTGGCTCATCCTATAACTATGGCAATGAGGATCAGACAGAGTTCCTGTGCGTGGTATCCAAAGAGCTGTACAATTCCCCCAATGGCCTGAGCTCTGAGCCCAGCCACAAAGCCAAGGTGAGACCGACTTTGCTGTGGCCCTTCTCCCATTCGGTATGTGATCCTTCGCTCTTGTTTGCTCTCTCTTTCTGTCCTCTCTTCACCATGACGGTGGGACACCTCAGTGATGAAATAGAAGGGCTTGCCCTGGTGTTCAGCACTGTGGCATTACACCCATTGCCCAAAAGGAGAAAAGTGTGTTTTGAGAGTGATGGTGTCTGGCTGTGTGTGGCAAATGGCTTTAGCAAGTGACTTTGGCATTTTTCATGCTACTCTAACATCCCTCTCATACCTCCTCATGACCATGCTGTGTATATTGCTCTGCCTCTGGGGTGTGCTTTCCCTGAAGGTTTTGCAGCATTCTCTTTCCTTTTGCTGAGGCCCAGCCTAAGGGGCAGGAGATCACCTGCTCCCCTTTTGAGAGAAGGACAGAAATATGTGGCAGTGCATGACATCGTTTAGACACTTAGGGTACAGTTGTTAGGCAGTGGGATCACAGCACTCGTAAGTAGGTTAGATAGCCCTGACCTGATGCTCCAGAAGACAAGACTCTTTTCTTCCTGACCTGGAGCTGTCTTGGCCATGGGGAAAGGTCCCTTTTAATTCCAGTGTCACAATCATTGCTTTATTCCCTTGTGTGTCAGAAAGAACTGCCGTGGCTCATCTTGCGAGTATCTCCACTCTTTCTTCCCTTTGTCCTGCATGCTGGGCCACAGAGCACAGAGGATTACCTGGAGGAGGAAGAGCAAGAGGTGGAGGAGGAGGCAGAGGCAGAACAAGAAGCAGAGGAGAAAGGTGCATCAGATCCTTGAGGAAAATGCTAAAAAAAAAAAAGTCCCCAAGTGTAGACCCGTCCACCTTTCTGGTGAGAGCTCAGAGCTAGCAGCAGAGAAGGATTAGGGCACATGTGGGGTGTGGGGACAGTCCTCTCCAGGAGCAGAAATTTGTCTGGAGATGAAGCTGACAGGGGAGAGCTATTACCATGGCTGCTGCTTTGTATTTTGTACTGTATGGTTTATGCTTATATTTTTGTTTGCAGACTGTCCACCTGTTCGGGACTGCACTAAACTCTTCCTCCAGACCCTCCCTTCCTGCTTCCTTCTGCGTCCATCCCAGCGCTGTCACCCACCTCCCACCCGACCCTACTCCCCAGCATCTGGCATCCTCCCCTCTGCTCTCTCTGCCTCCCAGGTTTCAGAGCGGTCCCCGCCCAGGGCCCTGTCTCTTCTCTGCTCCTCACTTTTCCTCCTCTGCAGGTACCTTACCTGTCTGCACTCTCAGCTCCTGCCAGCCTGAGCTCTGCATGAGTGACTCACTTCCCTCTTGTGGGTATGGCCCTGGTTTATGGAGCTCGGGGAGGGGAAGGAGGGAGGGGAGGTCCACTCATCCCTAAAGTGGCTTTTCCGATTCTCAGCCTTTACCTGCTGAGCAGGCCCCACAGCTTCGGACTAGAGGCTCTGGCAGCAAAAAGGAGAACGCAGCTGGGAGAAATGGAGAGGGGTGGGAATGAATGCAAAGCAGGCAGGGGTGGCATGGGGAAGGGGGGAGGGGGGAAGTCTGCGACGTGTCTGCCTGACACGCATGCCAGATAGCTTCTCCAGACTGCCTTCTGCAGCTCCTTTGCCTGCCAGCCCCAGAGCAGTTGGCTTAAGGCAGCCCTGTTATTTTTTCCTCCCTGCTCTTGCTTTCCTGGGCTTTTCTCCCCCCGCCACCTCTGCCAGGGTGTGAGTGTGGTGGGAGAGGGTGGCAAAGGCAGAGTGAAAGCGGCCAATTCCTGCTCCAGATGTTCTCACAGCTGTGTGCAAAATGAGCCTCTGTGCTCTGCCTCCTGCTCGGGGAGGCTGCCTGGCTGGCGTGTGTGGGGATGAGTACAGAAAGCTTTAAAAGGAGTATTCCTCTCTCATACTGGAAATCTGTGGGGCTCTTGTTAAACTGGAGGTGCTCAGTGGTGGAAGGCACTTGTTAGCTGGCTGACATTTCTCTCTCCTTCCGTTGGAGAGCCTCCTTGTCCACGGCTGTGGGACCTGAGTGTTATTCTCTTAAAAGTCAGTGTATGTTAATCACACAGACTTTTCCTTCCTTTTTTTCTTTTCTCCTACCCTCACTCCTCATCAATTTTTTCCCTTTCTCTTCTCATTTCCTCTGTCATTTCCCTTTTCCTGTTTGTCACTCTCCCCTTCATGCTCAGTTGCTTTTTCCCACCTGGTGTTGATTCTGTTTCTCTCTTTCTCTCTCCTTCTTTAGCTGTTACAAGACAGAGGCCTGAGGATGTGAACCCCACACTCCAGCCTTTTCATTTCTTGTTTATATGTTTATTTTTGTACTGTCCTGCATGGCAGCCCCTGGCCACATAGTGACACCCCTCCCAGTTCCCATCACTCTTCACATGCAGCCGCCCTTTTTTACAAACTCACCTCGGAGGCTTGAGCCTCCAGCCCTGGAAGGGGGCAGATGCTTCATGGATACCCCTGGGCTGCTTTAGGGGCTGGAGCCTCCCTTCCCTAGCCGGCTGGCTTTCCTTAATGTCACAGTGGCCCCTGCTGGGCACATCAGTGATCGGCCACTGCAGCCTGAGGTCCCTTCCTGATCACCCTGGACATGACTTGGGACCCCGAGGTGGGTGGCAGGTGCAGGAGAACCAGTCCTTGCTAGGTGGCTGGTCTGGGCTTGTGGCCAGAGGGCAAATGCAGAGCCACTGCTTTTTTTTTTTCTGGGCCAACTTGCACTACTCTTGGGGCATCCCTCTGTTGGGGTATGACCCTCCTTGGTGAGTCTCTCACTGTCCCCTCCAAATCAGCCCTGTGTGGGGAAGGTGAGGAGGAGACAGGTGTGCTGCCGAGGTACCGGGAACACCCGGTCACCTGATGTCATGTCATCTAGCACCGGGAGATCCTCGTCTTGGGGAGTGGGGTGTTTGCTTCACTGCTGTGTCCGAGAACATCAGGTTGTAACTCCTGAATAAAATTCACAGTCTGTTCCTCCTTGCTGCCTCTCATTTCAAGTGCCAGAAATTTGGTGTTGGTAGGAGCGGGTAGGAGCTAGAGGAGAGGAGTTTGGATTCGTCATCTGGAGCCAGTATCATCATCTGCTGCACCTGTCTTCTGGGGCCTGGAGGTCCTTCCCACTGCATCTCCACTGCATCTCTGCTGCATCCCCACTGCAGGTAGCTGGGCAGGTTTGCATCCTGAAATCATAACTATAAGTGATGACCACCTATCTAGCTGGAGTATTGTCCCCACTGCGCCTGAAGGGCAGCTGAGGGAGGACAGGGGTGTGGAAACTTTTGCCAGTTGCCAGTGCCAGGACTGGAATTTGGTCAAAAAGATACAAACTTCAAGATAATTTTAAACGGAATAAAGAGAACTAGAGCCACAAAAGCCCTCAAATTAATTTTATTTCTAATTTCAGAGAGCAGCCCTTTTGTATAGTTACATACAAACACACATATATATGTATACCTTTAGTAGAAAAAAAGCCAAACCCATAGCTGTCACTGTTTAAGCACGGTGCCCTGAAGCCTTCTCTTTCACCTCCTGGATTATCTGAGTTAGGAGGTGGAAGCAGTTGAGATGCCCTCATGTTAGAGGTACTTAAAAAGGCTGAGGAAAGGGAGTGGAAGGCTGCTCCAATGTTTTTAGTGAGGGCTGGGGCCTTTCCCTGAGGAAAGCACAGCAGCGGAGGCTGGGTGCTGCTCTGGCACAGAAGCAGGACACGCGCTTGGGGGTGTGATGGTGGACTCGTGCCTGGGAGTCAGTGAGACGTGAAGAGTTGCCTGGCTGAGCTGAGCAGCACACTGGCTAAGAAAAGAAGCAATTAGGGAGATGGAAGAGGAGGAGTGATGGGAGGGGAAGGGGGAAGAAGGATGAGCAGCAGGAAGGAAGAGGGAGGAAGATTGATTTCACAGTTACTGGAATCTTTAACTACATCAGTCACATTTTCTTTCAGCAAATGTTCCAGCATAAGATTGTGGCTGAATCACATGGTTCATGGAAAGTTCAACTCTCCTTATTCCTTTTATCAGAAACCATTAACTTGAGACTGTTGCTGTGTGTTGTGTCATTGTCATCCCCCCTAAGTCTTTTGGATAGGTGTCCTAAAAGCACTGTGGGAAGCTCCCTGGGAAGCACTGAGGGGGAAGGGGGTCTGCCTGCTTTTCTCTACAATCCCTACAGCAAGTTTGTTTTGTTTTTTTTTAACCCTGCTCAGGAGAGCATCATGAGTATGACAACATCCCACACAGAAACTCTTTTTCTCTGAAAGGCAAATGAACAAGATCAGGAATGAGTGCCATATGAACATAGGTCTGATGGGGAGAAGTCAGTGATGTACTTTTCTCAGCTCATAGTTTGGTTCATCCAGCCCAGCACTTGAGTGATCCTGGTGTATACTCCATAATGATCCGGACGTGCACATCCCATTCCCCAGCTGACCAAACCAGCCAGAAACCACCTGCCACTGGGTTCCTTGCAGGCCAGCGGACCTCCAGAATCACCCTAGAGAAAGGGAAAGAAAAATGGGTTGATGGTGATCCACCACCTTCTCGTGCTGGATGATTACACTGGTTTTGGGTCCCTCTACGCAGATTCCTGTGCCCCTCAACTCATGCCTGGGGCATCTGCAGCATTCCTTGTACCATAGGCAGATGTCAAAAAACAGTCTCCAGTGCAAATATCTGACCCACTATCACTTTCCTTCATCATGCAAATTCCTCCCCCTTAGCCAGGTCCCAAGAAGCTGACAGCTGTATTATTTCCTTCTGCTATGTGTGGCATTTCCAAATATGTGGAGAGTAAGGAAGGTGTAATTTAACTGGTTACCCAGAAGGATGGGAGACAGAGGAATTCCTTGACATTGATGGTAATGAAGGAACAGACAGGTGACTGTGTGTGACAGATGATAAAGAGGCTGAGGGGATAAGGGATTGATGTAGACATGTGGCTTAAAAGTGGGAGGTAGAGAGTGGAGAATGGACTTTAAGCATGTTTGGATCCTGTCTGAGGCAAAGATTTTGAGAAGAAGTGGTCCTGAGAGCTGCTGTTGGCCACTTAGATCAGGGGAAGTGTGAGGGGAAGTTGGATGTTTCCCATCTTTTGACCCTCATTTCAGGCTATGGAGTACATTTGGGAGACCCGTGACACACCCTACCTCCTGTAGTCAACCCTGATCCCACAACTCCTCTCTCACCTGGCAGGCATCTTTCTTGCCCTTGTGATACCCGGCACACAACATCCTGGGAGAAATCATGTAGTGGTAGGCCTCACTGCAGATGTCCTGCTGGATGAGCTGCACGTCCACCTTCTGCAGAATATTGCTGATGTGCCCTGAGGGGTAGACCACCAAAAGTAGCACAAGTGCACAATGGTGCAGCTTCCCACCATTTACCGTGATCCCCCAGCCCATGCCCATCTCACTGAATGTTGAAAGCTGCCATCTGAATTTCTATTCTGATCTCTACTGGCATCACAGTCTCTGACTTTCAGCAGACCACTTCACCTGCATGGAAGGAGTAACATTACCCTTCAGTCCCTTTCCTTAAAGGGTTATTTTTTGGGTACTTTGGCTTTTGGTACAAGGGGAATTCTGGTTTGGGGGAACTCTGTCAGAGTTTTGGGTTTGCTTCTCACTGAAACGATGTTAAGCTCTTCCAGCTAAGTATGCAAACCAGGAGTGTCCAGCAAACCCCTGAGTGTTTCAATTCAGGAAGCAGCTGGAGCAAGTGTATGAGCAAGTGAAGACCGTAAGCTGGCCTGCGTGACCACATACATGTTCCTGGGCCGTGCACATCTGGAGAACAGCTTGGACCTGTTTTGCTATGAGGAGGGAACATGAAGGTTCCACCCCAATGCAGCTGAATTCTTACTTGCAAAACAGAATGGACTCGTCCATATCACCCCATGGGAACAGGTCTTGGCCCATTGTGTTTTCCAGAAGTGTATGGGTGCTATGTGGTCAAAATTTTCAAGTGGTGCCAGGCTGCTTGTTAACAATTACTGGTGTGACTCTCAGGGGACCTTTCACTGCTTCCACTGAATTTACTAGTACAGGTGTTGCTGGTGAGACTCAGGTCCTTGGCATGGGGAAAATGTTGCTGCAGGGGCCATACATAGGTGTCCTCAGAAGACCCAGTCCCAGTCTAATAAAGAGTAAGGTTTTTATCTCAACTCTCTCTGGTCAGGCACCGTCCCTAGAGAGTGACTCAAAAGGATCCCACATATCTACGTAAGCATCAGGTTGGGCTTTGGGACTGGGGCTACTGGGGCATCTTGTGACCAGGGCTAAATAGCCACTAGATAGACCCTAATTCCTCAGGGGCTGTTCTGGTTTTTGGACTAAGGACCACATGGTGTCCCCATATAGATGACCAGACTCTTATGTCTGCCTCTCTGAATGAGGTTTCAAGGCACTCAGCAGATAGCTTTGGCCAACCTGTGAGCCACAATCAAAGGGCGTGATGGAGGCATAATGCTTTGGGGTGAATAGAAGCCTTTTCTGCCTGCCCCACATCTGAACCTATGTGTCCTCCTTGGCTCTGCTACAGTAGGCCATCAGCAAAGACCTTTTCACCTACCGCCTTCCTTGAGGGCTCCCCAGCCAGTGATCCAGCAGTGAAGGCCAGGCTCAAAGAGGTGAGAGGGAGCAGGCAAGCAGATAGGCTGGATTAAGGGTGAGATGATCACAGGATGGTCCAGCTGGAGCAGGGCCACGTCATAATCATGGCTGTCCTCCTCATAATAAGGGTGGAGGAATAGGCGGATGACCTTGAAGGACACCTCTATGTGGCTGGTGGTGTTCTGCAAATATTTGCCCAAGTAAACGGTCCAGATGGAGGCGGAGGCCAGTCTGTAGGATGCAGCAGAGAAGATAAGTCATCACATGAACATCGTTCTGATGGGCAGAGCCTGGCTGTTTATGTGGCAGTCTTCTGAGGAGTTTGATGTGGATGATCATCCCCCTCAGAGGGGCCTCTTTCTTTATTTGTCTGCTAATTTCAAGAAACTAGGTGGGACATGTCTTTGATGTCTTGACATACCTGTACAATGGGACCAAATTTAGACAGAAATGCAAACACCTGGCAGCTTGCTCATATTTGCTTATTTTCTTAGCCAAGTGGGCTAGAAGGTGTAGGTAGGTTAGGCAAGTAAGTGGGGCTGGTCTTGTGCCAGTCATTGTGACAGGGCAGAGAGCAAGACCTGAGCTGGTGAAACAAAGCTGCAAGGAAAGGAGACATGGAGAAGAGGAGAAAGCTCTGAGAAATTCTAACAGGGATTGAAGTGGACCTTCTTCCTCCTTCTCATTTCTTCCCAGTTTGAAAGAATGAGTGAACCTGCCTTGATACTGCCACTGTTTTGGTATGTACACTGGGTGGAAGGAATGGGGGAGAGACTGTGTTTTCACCTGAAAGAGTAAGCCCTAGGGGTCAGCAGCATGACACCCAAACAGCATCCTCTGCAGGCAGTGCTGTCCTGGCCCCACCCTAGGAGATGCTGACACCTTCATGGTTGTGACAGCAGAGGGACAAGCCAGAGCCAAAGCAAAGATGGAGCTATAAAGTGTCTCCCACTAACATTGCCCTCACAAAGCTGCTCTGTGAATCCCAGTACTGCCCCTTTTCCCCTGCATGCACATCCAAATCCCAGTGCATGGATCCATACTCCTTTCTCCACCTCCAAGACACAGAGAAGCATGGCACAGCTGCCAGCTGAGGAGAGCGGCTGCCCCATGACGTTTTCACAAGCTGGATGATCCTTCCATCATGCATGAAGTGAAAAGCAATGCAAATCCTTCTCCTGTCCAGCAACCTCCCCTCTCCATTTACCTCTCATCCTGGAAGCAGTGCGCGGCTGAGACCACCCAGCGATCGGCAACAAGTGTTCCCCCGCAAATGTGGCGTCCCCGGACTTGCAGGCTGGCCTGCCATGGCCATTCCCCTTCCACTGAATTCGCACCACCCACGATCCTGCTGAGAGGGGCTTGCAGCCCACAGTCTGAGGAAGAGGAGACACAGCAGGCATTTCAGGGGAGGAAGGGAACATGATATACTCTGCCTGTCCTTTCTTTTCTACTTAATTGACTGGAGAGTTCGACCCCTAATCCCTTGCCTTAGCCAGCCAGCAGATGCTTTACTCCCCTGAGGTACACGTTAGACTTCCCAATTCTTCTGCATTGCTCACTAAAGTACAGCCAGGTCCTTGAGCAGAAGCAATCCCACAAATGAGTTTACCTTTACATGAGGAAGGAACAACCCAGACTGTTTTTCCCAGCATATTTTTAATGTGCACTACAGGGACTTTACTTCAGTACATGGAAGGTTTGATTGGGCAGGGCCAGCTTGATTGGCAGATCATCTAGTGTTGACTAACCAGGTGGTTTTACCTAAATGTGTATCCCCAAGTTTTAAAGTTCCACAACCCATTGCTTTCAGTATGGGTTTCAGCGATCCGTTGGATCACTCGATTTTCCTGGAGGCTGGTCTAGGACAGGTCTAATGAGCACTCTGTCCCAGTGCCTGCCCCCATTGATGCCTGCACAGCCTTACCCCGCCTCCAGCTGAAGCCTGGGGATGCCTTTGGGGCAGCACACCCTGTCTGTGCTGCCGGCTGTCCTGGCAGAGAACCCTTACAGTCATTCCCTTTTGCTGCCCACCAAGGCTCCAGAAAAACTGGTCAGCAAAATCAAAACACAAGCTCTCTCCCTGCCAGTGCCCACGCAAGCATGGGTGATTTCCCTGGCTGGAGCCTTGTAGGATGGCATTACTTCACAGAAGCCAGCACAGTGGTCTAGCCAGCAGCCTGTGAGTAGGACCTGGCCTGTGAGACATGTCTATCTGGCTTGATGCCTCTGCCTGAAGGAGATGGGGAGCAGCTGTCCAAAGACCAAACGCTGCTCACAGCTCCACACGGAGAGTTGGCTCCTTGCCGCTGCCACTGCAGGGTGGAGCAGTGGCTCTGCAGTCAAGGGGCTGGGGTAGGGAGAAGGTGGTGGAACAAGGGAGGGTCAGTGCTTAGGCTGTTATGATGTGGGGAAAAGAGGGTGACTTGCAGCTACATGGCATCCTGAACCTGCCTGGCTGACACACAGCTGAGCATTTCCTCACCACAGCGCTTCTCATCTGACAGGTCCTTGCAGTCTGCAGTGGTGTCACACAGCGGGTTGGGTTTCTTCACACAGGTACCATCTTCACAGCGGTAGGTGAAAGGACCACAGGGGATCCCTGCAAAGAGGAAGGGGAGCTGAGGCTGAGGGAGAGTGGCAGGTTGGAGACGCAGCCTGGAGTCACAGAATCATAGAATCACAGAATGGCCTAGGCTGGAAGGCACCTTAGAGATCATCTAGTCCAACCTCCCTGTCATGGGCAGGGACGCCTCTCAACTAGATCAGGCTACTCAAGGCTCCATCCAACTTGGCCTTGAACACCTCCAGGGAGGGGACAGCCACAACATCTCTGGGCAATTTATTCCAAAGTCTTGCCGCCCTCGTACTGAAGAATTCCTTTGAGTGGAGGGGAAAAAGGCAACCGACAGCTTAGGGGAATTCCATAAATGATGACAAGGACTTTCCTGAGCAGGTTACAAACACAGCAAACATTGTGAAGAGGTCAGGTACATTGACTCCCAGCTGGTGCCCTTACTTCACAAGAGGGAAGCAGGCTACTGACAGCCTCAGCTTCAGCATAGGGGAAGGTGTTGGTCAGCCCAATGAGGTCTCCTCCCTACCTCCACTGCATTGCTCCTCATCACTCCCATTGACA
>NW_009714311.1:14334-55095 GCF_000703405.1 Apaloderma vittatum | reverse complement strand
CAATGCAGCTGCTGTCCTCCTGGCATTGGAACTTTGCAGGGCACACTGCATGGAAGGGAAGCATATGGGAATTAGGCACGCAAGACAAGGTGTCAGGTGTGAGGTCAGGGTGCTGAGTGCACTGGTAGCTCTGCAATCTCTGCCCCCATTTTATAAGGTGTGCTTAAGATAGGCTCTGGTATAGTGCAGCTGTGTAGTCTTTGTCTGATCTATGTCGCAGGTATGTCTGCACCCTGTCTTACACTTTGCTGATGCTGACTTAATTTTCCTTGACTTCTTGGCTTGGCGTTGGACCCGCCTCATCACTGCAGACATGCCTTTAGATCACTGGACTCTTGGTTGACCGCGGGTGACCATCAGCAGACCTGGTCTGATTGCCCTGTTGAGGTTGTAGGACTGCATCCTGTCTGAAGAGGTCACTGTTCCTCCTGCCTTGCTGTCACCCTCACAGAATCACAGAATTGTTGGAATTGAAAGGGACCTCTAGACATCGTCTAGTCCGACCACCTCATGGGTCACCATACCTTACAGAGCAGCTGTTCCCTTTGCTCTCTGACAGGTGAGTCCTGAGCAACAATGAACAGTTGTACTCCATGATCTTAAACCTGAACAATTCCATGATTCTATGAATTTCTTAAAGTCCATGAGCTCCAATAGCTGCTCAGGATGGAGGTGGGTGTAAGGTGCCTGCCCGTCACAGAGTTTGACTTCTGATTATACATTTTCATATCAGGAACTTGTCCTGTGTTTATGTGTATCTATGCACAACACCAAACACGATGGGCCAGTACCTCCAGGGCATGTTCTTACTGCAATGGCTCTAGTTTCTTCAGTATCTAGCATGAGGCTTCCCAATGACTACAGGCACATGAAGGTTTGAGGCAATGTGAACATTAATTTTAAAGATAGGGTCTGTTACATACTGACATGGAGTAAATGAGCGGAGATGCAACAGTGGCAAGAATATAAGAAAGGAAGAAAAGTATGATGTTTCTGTTTTCTTTTTCAAATATGAAGGGATGCTTGAAAACACTAAGAAAAAAATACTTATTCTGTGCAGTCTTGGTCTGTGTTAACCTGTGGAACTAAATGACTTAAAACTTCCTTTTACTTCAGATTTTTCTGTACCTTCCTCTGAATCTTGCAGAACTGGCTGCTCTCTCCAGTGGTTCAAGGACCTTTCTGCCTGTGATAGAACAACTATAGGGGACAGCTAACAAAAAATTAGTGATGGCAACAATGTGCTGAGTCCCTCCCACCAGGGGTGGGAGAGCAGATGAATTAGGTGTCATGCCTGAGCTGAATAGCTATTCCTATGAGAATAAGGCTTTGCAGGAGTCCTGGGATACTGAGGATGGTGTCTACATCAGCACTGATGGCTGTTGGCATGAAGATGCTCCCAAACTGGGGTGCAATGTACGGATGAGGATCAGCCGGGGGGAACCGGGAGAGAGTAGGGCAGTGGATGGGCTTGGGGAGGTGTGGGCAGGGTGGGAGGGCTGGGAGGGTGGTGATGAGTGGTGTGACAGCAAATGGGGCTGTAGGACAGGGCTAAGGTTGTTTGTCCGGCCTGGGTGGGGGGAAAGCAGGACAAGGTGGGGGGCAGCCTGGGCAGGGGCCTTCTTTCAGGCTGCCTGGAGCTCTTGGTACCTGAATACTAGGGGATTGTCCCAGGAATAAGATGCTGTGCACAGGAGCAAGAAGCATTGCTGTTCCTTCCTGAGCAGGCTGAACTCATAGAATCATGGAATAGAATCATAGAATGGGTTGGGCTGGAAGGGACCTTTAAAGGTCATGTAGTCCAATCTCTCTGCAGTGAGCAGGGACATCTTTAACTAGATCAGGTTGCTCAGAACTCCATCAAGCCTGAGCCGGGATAAGGCTTTTAAGGATGCAGAGGTTTAAGCTCCTGGAGTCGAAGTACAAGGCTGTACCAATGCCGACAGAATCTTACCCATCTCTCCCTACCGTCGGACAAGCAAGGGGCTGTGTCCTGCTGACATCAGGGACCAGCAGAGAGAAGAAATCACTCACCACAGTTTCTCTCATCCAGCCCATTGGGGCAATCTCTGATCCCGTCACAGGCTGGGACGCACAAGCCGTTCACCGAACACAGGAACTCCCCAGGACAGGCTGTGAAACCACCAGAGAGTAGTTAGTCCCCGATGACTGGAAACCTCCTTGCATCAGAGCATGGTGTCTTGAAAGTGGAGCACAGAGCTGCACACCTTCCTGACCGCACATGTGCTGCAGCAACGTGCTCGTATTACTCGCTGCGCTCCCCAAAATCTGCCACGTTATCTGCTCCGAACAAGGGCAAATGGAGCCAGGCTATGCACCAGGGGCTGGAGGGCTCTTTCCTGGCTTCCCGTTGTACCAACAGGCATGAGGCCTGCAATACCTCTGGTTTAGCAGTGTTTCATGACTCCTGAGGGAAAGCTGAAACAGGTTCTTTGGAGCTGTTACTAAAACTCAGTCAGAGCCTTGGAGGGGTTGTTGTTAGACATATGTTAGCAGGGACTAGTATGCATTGCAGACACCCTTTAGGAGGGAGATGGAGAAACCTTGGAAAGACAGACAGTGGGCGTAAATTCGCATATGTGTGTATTTGCTTGTGGTTTTATTTGTCTCTCACTTGCACGGATTCCAAGGTGAGCAGGAAACAGCTCTCTCTAAGAGCTCTTATAGTCAAAATTAAAGGTTGCTTCAAGCTAGAGATGGTCTGTCATTGAATCCTCAAGGCCAGCCCACGATGTGGGCATTGGGAGTGAGACTGTAGACAACTCCGACCTTGGGTTTTGGTGCATGGATGCTCTGGCAACACAAGTCAGGGCCACATGTTCAGAAGCAGCTTTGCACATAAATGCCTTTTCTTCTGGGGAGATCAGTGGTGTGTACATCACTGATATGTGAGCACATGTCTGAAGGGCAGATGGCACCTAGGGTTCACGAGATGTGTCTTGTGTTTCTTCTAACACAAGCCAAGTGCACAAGGGCTGTTGGTAGCCACCACTCCACGAAGGAGCATGAAGGAGCCTGAACTTACCATCAGATTGATTGTATAGGCTGTAAGCCGCCTGAACACCAGGGCCAGTTAAGGAGATCTGTGAGGTGAAGGTGATGGTGATGTCAGCAGAGGATGTGACTGGGATCCGCTCTGCATAGGCTTGTAGGGTCCGCAGGCCACACAACCTGAGGAGCAAGCACAAGCTGGATGTCTTGGGCAGCGAGGGAGGGAGAAGAAGACAACAAAGCAGGACAAAGGAGCTCAGTGTGGCTGGGGTGGGAAGGGGTCCACATGGACTAGGTGTGGGGGGGAAGCTAGGAAAGCAAAATGCTTTCAGTATGGCATGAGATCCGGAGTCCAGAGTGACCCTACTATGTCTGGACATTCCCCGCTTTCCGGGCAAGCACTGAATTCAGGCAACACAAAGTAATTCAGTTCTTACATTTATCTTGCTGAAGAAGCCATGCTGTAAAAATCGTGGAACTAACAGTGTAAGAGAGGAAGGCAGGGAGAGAAAAAGTGGAAATCCTAAGCCAGAGGAACAGAGTTTCTGGATCAAATCCTTCAGAGGAAAAGAAGTCACCCACACAGGAGAGGTGGAGAGGAAGCTAATGAGATGGGCAGTTTTAGAGCAAAAGGGAGGAAAAACAAAACCCATAGGTCCATCGATCTCAGAGCCTGCTTTGAGGAGGTAAGAGAACAGCAGCTCTCGGCCCTTTGCACCTGAGCAGTGGTGGGCAGCAGTCCCAGCTGCATATCGATTCTAATTTTGGCAAGTCCTGCAGGGAAAGTGGCTGTAGTCAAAGCAGGAGGATATGGAGCTAGGCAGAAGATTTGTATGGAGGTGGATGCAAGGCAATGGCACACACAGATAATATTGCAGAGGTGGTGACGGGCAGATTTGCAAACACAGGAGATGTGGGAGGACACTAAGGTTACACACCGGAGAAAACTAGGAAGCCTGGTGCAAACAGCAAGACAGAGAAGGCAGGCTGGTAGCTTGAAGCAAATCTGTAAGAAATGTGTTCACTGGGAGTCTGTGAGCATGAGAGGTTGAAAAAGAAGTAGAAAAGCAAGAGGCAACAGCACTAACAGTGGCTGAAGTGAGCAGGGAACCTGCAGAGGTTTAATCCCAGGTGGCAAGTGAGAGATAGAAACGAGAACCCCAGTACACACCTTCTGTTCTGAATTACCCACTGGCCTTGGGTACAGGGCAGGTCATGCTTCTGTCTGCTGAGTGCGTAGGCGTCGAACCACAGGGTGACCCCATAGTTGAGGGACGGGACCTACAGGCAAGAGGATCCAGAGTGAAGTGCATGTGGGTCCTCTGAGTATCACAGCCGACTCCATATGACAAGAAATGAGCGATGTGGGTGTGGAGAGCAGCCAAATCACACGTTGCAGGCCAGAAGCAAGAAACAAGGGTTTCAGGGATGGGGTCGATGTTCTCGTGGGAGCTGGTTCTTACCGTCATGTGCCAGGTGCACTGCGTGTTGGGTGAGTAGTAACTGGGGTAGTGTGGGGTGCCAATCTTCCCCTGCAGCTCCAGGCTGTCCCGCAGAGTTATGTTCACTTCGCAGGCTGTAAACACAGACATTCAAACTCTGCTACCTGTCAGCTCAAGCTCAGCCTGGGGGTGCCATGTACTCACCCTGTTGTAGGAGAGGAGAGCAGGGGCTCTAAGGGCTGGTGCTAAAGGTGACTGGTGTGTTCCACCATCCCTCTTCAAGGGGCCATTTCTACCCGGCAAGACTTATAGCCCCCTCTTCTTGTCCAGAGAAGGATAATGGTAACGTATATTGCTGCTTTGGGCTTTTATATTGATATTTATCTGCAATTGCATCTGGATGTGGTGTCCAGGCCACATCTGTTCTCTCCATGCATGAGAGCTTGACCTTAATTTAAACTATCAGGATCACTCAGGCTCTGCTTACCAGAGCCTGGGCTGTAAAGACTCGAGCGAGGTGCTAATGTATGAGTCCAGGTGAGAGAGCAACATCTAACCTATTTTTTACTGACCACCTCTATCCTTGCAATCTACAGTGAATTCTACTCCTAATGGGGATGGAGCATCTATAGGAGCTGTGGTGTTGTAGGAGATGACCTGTCTCCATCTGGTATCCATAGCTGTCCTCCCACCTTCATTACCTTTGAGGGGCACCACTTGTGCTGAGAGAATGAAGGGGTCATAGTAGCTGTACATGGCTTTCTTCCACACAACGGACATGACGGGGCCAGATGAAAGGATTTCCACAACAGGCTCCTGCCGGCTGCAGCCATAGATCCTCAGGGAAGAGAGATAAAAGGATGAGAGTGAAGTGAGCAACAGACAAATGAAAGAGAAGAGTGAGAAAGACAACATAGGTCTGCGTTACCCACAGCACACGCTGGCTCTGGGGAACTAACTGAATCAAATAAAGGGCCGGCGAGAGAGACAGCTTGTGCTGCTGTCACCTCTCAGACTGCACAGCTGGCTGTGTGATATCCCACATCAGTGACTTCAGCTGATCAGCAAGAGGCAGGTTCTGCATCAAAGAAAATTTCCTCTGATGTAGTCTAACACCTTCCCCTGCTGTGGTGTGTTGTGCCATCCTGCCTGGTTTCCCTGCCATGTTCGCCCTGCTCAGGAGCTACCTACGAGGTGATGAGGTGTTTCTCCAGGGGCCCAGCTGCATCGTACATAGCCAGGCGGTCCCTGCAGTCTGGGAGAGTCCACTCCAGGCGTAGCTTGATCATGTAGCCCTTGAGGCTGTGGAGATGCCAAAGACAACTGGACGCCAGGTAGTCAGGACCCTCCAGCCTTAGGACGTCATCCTCCTGCACATAGCTGTACCGGTAGCAACCTGGATCCAGGGGAAAGGTAGAAGGAATTAAACCTCAGAGTGATGTAAATGGAGGCAAAGGTGGGGCTTAAGAGGAGACTAAGATATGGGATTGTCACTTGGGATATGAGCGTGAGCTCTATTACAGGGTAAGGCTGACTCATCCCAGTGATCTCAGTTTACTTCTACATATGGTGTGGTGGCAGCAGTGCCCTCATACTGTTGCCCCAGTTTCTTTCTATAAGAACTGCCTCTTCTGCCTTAGTTAAGGTCATACTACCTCAGGCCTTAAATATCAGCACAGTACAGTTATCTTCCACTGGATTTATTTTCTTTTTCACCTCTTCCTTCTCTCACCCCCGTATTCTTCCTGGCTCTACATACTCCTCATCTAATTTCCAGGTTTCAGCAAGCTTCCAAACAAGGATCTTTGAATAAAAGTCAGCTTAAAGTTGAGTTTCTAACAACATATCTAATGCAAGCTGCCAGCCGCAGCACTTAACAGCATTGCCTGGAATTACTAAAAGCATCTTCAAACATCACTAAGACAACAGACTCCTAAATGACTGGCAGTACATCAGAGAAACTCCTATCCCACTCAGCAGAATTTCATGGGACCTGGAATTAGCAACATTTTTCCAGTACACGAAGCTATTTCACAGGACTTACTAGGACAGGGACAAGACTAAGGTGGCTGCTCTGCCCCTGGGAGCTGGTATCTCTGCACAGTGGTGTGCTGCTGGGGCAGAGCTGTCAGGATGCTCAGAGCATCCAGCACATGGTCACGTAGTGTGGATCTGGCCAAGCAGCGGCACTGATGCTCCTTTGCTACTGTTCTCATCTCCCCTGCCCAGGATTTACAACTCCAGGAAGCCAACAAGCTCTCGGACCCCTCTAAAAAAAATCCCTCCCAAAAAGCCACAAACTCAAATGGAAAGGAGAAGATAGCCTACCCAGAGTGGATTTCAGCACTACTATGTCTTTCACACTGGATTCTGTTAGAAAGAAAATATTTAAAGAAAGATAAACAAAAAGTTAAACTGGTAGTATCTGAATGCTAGCATGGCAGGTGATGGCTCCCTTCCTTCCTATGTAGATGGCTTACTTACAACTTTGGCATGAGGCATCCTCCAAGTTCTCCTCCGTCTGCCCTCAGGAACCTGTTTCAGCCATGCCTTCCCAACCCCATCTCTCTGAAAAATCTCTCTGGCCTCTGCCCCATACCCAACAGCCCTGATTCACATTTTCCAGCCCACCATAAGCTTCTTTACCTTTTCTCCTTGCCTGTTTTTACCTACTGTTGCAGGACCTCTTCTTCCCCAGAGGGCTGGGCACTTCAGGCAGTCATCCCCCGCCACACCACAGGGCACAACCCCACTTCCCAAGGCCTTCACCATCTCCACACCCCTCCCTTGCTCTCTCAGTTTAAGTAACCCTCACCAAAAAGCATGTGAGTTACTGAGGGTAGGGAAGGAGGTCTCTTTTGATGACCACCAGTTGATGGCGAGCTACTCAACATCCTTATGAAGTTCACCTCTGGAGAAGAGAGAAGCACGGAAAGCCACTAGCAAGGACTACAAATCTGTGCAAAACAGAATCACAGAATGGACTACAGTTTTAGGAGAGCTGGGCTTTGCTCCAGCCTCCCAGCTGAACTGGAAGCAGACAGAGATCAGGTGCTACTGGGAATAACTGCCAAAATAAAAGTCACCATGAGGTCAGCTGGGTGTGAGAATTGCTGCTGGGGGCTTGCCTAGGTCAGGGCTTTGGTCTTTTGCAGCCTCTAAGCAGAGCTTGCAATTCTATGGGGAGAACTGAGCAGTTTTGTCATGGCAAAAGCAGATGTTGTGGAAAAGATGATCCCGCAGATATAAGGTAGGCTCCGAGAGAAGCTCATGTGCTGTAGGAAAGGACCTGTGCTGAGGCTGATATTAAGTACTCTTATCTGAAGGTGTTTAAACTGACTTCCTCTAAGGAGAAGGAAGTCCTGAAACTCTTTGCAGGACAGGGGAAGCTGGTGTCCCGGGGTGAGTGTAGCTGTCAGTAAAAGCAAAGCATTGGAGAAGCTGGAGATGTTCCTGTGCTAGCCAATGGTTTGCGGCTCTGTGTCTTAAGGCAGGCTGCAAGAGGACTCAATATTTAGAGCTAAGCAGGTCAGCAAATGAGTCTGTCAGAAAGCAATGAGTGCTAATAACTTGCTATTTAGTAGCAAATTTTTCACTCCAATTTTAACCAGCAAATGAGGCTAGAGGTTAAATCACTGTCTCGAGGTCGCTCTGGCCCATTATAAGAAGTTTCTGGGTTTTGCCTAAGTTGCCAGATTGTGCTTCTGACTGGAGAGGGAGGCTGAAAGGGCTAAGGAAAGCAGAAACTACAACTGGTGTGTTCATTCCAAAATAGAAAGAAGTGTGATCTGCTGAAATGAATAGAACAGTGAAACAGATGTGAAGGGAATAGGAGGGAATGGGGAACAGCTAAAAGAATGACACCATCATTTTTATTTGTTTATGAGTTACATTATGAAGTGAGTAAATAAAGGGAAAATGCTCAATGGGCTGACTTGGAAGCATTTAACTTATTATCTTAAGATATCTTTCTGAAGGAAGTTAATGTAAATTGGCTGAGCTTAAGGTCTGCTATGCAGGAAACAAATTGGAAGTAGAAGTAAGTGACTAATGGTATCTGTGGGAAGGGATGTCTTTATGAGATGCTAACGCAGCTTCAGAATAAGAACTTAACACAGTGGTCAAGATGAGGGAGGGAAAATAATTTTGAGGAAATCAAATTTTCTTTGGGGACAGCAGGAAAGTGACCTCCAAACCAAAGCTACTGAGATGTGGAGGGAAAAGTTATAAAAACAAAATATGGGTAGGATATATCAGAATAAGATTCACCTTAGAAAAATGCAACATAACATGTCTAGGGGAAAAAAAACCCAAACAACTTTGAAATGTAACGTTTCACAGGGATAAGAAACTTTGAAATGAGAGTCCCAAAGGCAGAGAAGAAACACAATGTATTTTAAAACCTGTGAGGTTTGGGACTCTATAAGAGGGATCAGATCAGGCTGAGAAGTTGTCTCATTATAAAGCCAAATACAAATTCCATCAGTCTTGGATGCATTGAATACAGACACATGTTAGTTTATCTAATGCCTATTTTAAACAATTTCATAGGGGTGGCTTTTTAAATAGGTTATGATCCTCACTGCGAGCAATAATAAATTATCCTTAAAATCATATGTCAAGAACTAAAGTGAAAACAATGCTTTGTCTCGGAGGAAGACTAGTGGTAACTCAGGTGTGGTTTTGTTTTCCTCTCATTCAAGTAGCCTGGCATAATCTCCCAAAGAAAAGTAGGAAACCTAACTGCTTGATATTTTTCATCTGAGCTGGTCACAGTCATGACCTGTGCAAGATCTTACTCCGCAGATGATGAGGCTGATGGGTGAAAAAGAAAAAAGTTACTTAGCTGGTCATGGTCAGCTGTATCTCCAATAATCTTGAATCCTCCAAATGAAGGATTTTTTTTTAAATCAAACTTCAGTTCTCCTCTATCAGGAAGAAATATGTGTGGTTGTATCTCCTAATCCTCACTTTTTCTCTACCCTCTTCAGGTCCCCCCTATCCCTTTGAGTAGTGACTTCTGGCCTTTTCTCCAAACCTCCCTTCAGCACCTGGGAGCATTTCTGACTGCTCAGGCCACAGCTGAGCAGCTGATACTTACCCAGCAGAACCAGCGAGTCTGGGTTGACCCTGTACTCTGACTCGTAGGACAGGCTGCCGGAGCTGTTGAAACTGGTGGAGAGCTCTTGGTGGAGCGCTGTGTTTACCCTCTCAGCAGTCACCTCCTTCTGCTGACTCTCAGGGATTTGGAGGGCAAACCAGAAGAAGAAGGTCAGAGGCCCCTCCCTAACAGAGAAATAGCTTGTTAAATATCCTCACTCTTCCTCTCCAGAATCACTGGAGAGGCAAAACCCAGAGGTTAACCCCCTACTCTTCTTCAACAAAACAGACATATCTGCATGGACTTTCCAGCTCGCTGCAGTGACCCAGAGGAACCATTCTGAGTGGGACAGAAGAGCTGCGAAGTCCGTGGTGCTCATTAATGCTGAGTCCTTTGGGGGAGGAAACCATTTTATGCCATCTGGCTTTGGTGATGCCCATATGTGGTCAAATTAATGTGATAATTAATCAAGACTGGTCTAATGAGTAGTCTCATTTCAGGTAGAAATGACCTTTGGTTGCTGCTGACCAGAGGTTGAAAAGAAACACTCGAGACTCCATTGTCTCACCTCCCAGTGGTGACAAGTGAATGATTTATGAGTCAGTACCTTACCACAAGCCATTAATGCCGGGCAGGCTCAAGCTGCAGGAGACTGTGACTGGGAAAGCTCTGTTCAACCAGCTGGCAGAGAAAATTGGCTGGGGAGGGGGAAGAGATGTTGAAGCAAACCTTTGTTCAATAAAAAGCTAGAGGAAGAATTGCAAGCGAAACTTTTCTTTCTCCAGTTGAAAATAAAGTTACATCAAAATTGGAATTTTCCTTAGCTGAAGGACAGATATGAGGGTGTAGTTTTTCACGGAGAAAAAAACCCAAACCAAAACAGAAGCAAATGTCTATGTCAGTTTGGAAGTTATTCCCTCTTTTTCGATCTACTGTGATGACCTGCAAAGCTGTAGTCCCACATCTGTCCCTTTCTACTGTTACCCTCTTCCAAGGTGGACCATGCTTCTTGGCTGGAATACCTTTTCCACGGTGCATTCTGGCCTCTCCCTTCTGGTGTCTAGAATGAGGCCATTAAATGACTTTCTTGAATTAGACAAATTAATTTCCAGCTACTTAGTTTCTACTGAGACTGCCAAGCCCAGGTTTTGGGGTTTTTTTCAATCCTTCCCAGTAAATTTTTTTGCCTCTCTTGAACTTTTGCCTCTCTGAAAAATTTCTCAGTTTTGGCTTTTCATCATGACCTCGGGTGAACATGAACATCAAAATATCCTCCCAGCTCTGTCATGCTGGGACTATTCTGGATCTGTACTGCCTAGCATAGCCTAGAGCTCATGGTGGGGACTGAACCAGTTTGTCATGGCCAGATTTCAGTGAAACAGGAGTACAATTGCCTGGAAGCTTTCACACATGAACAAGCAAATACTCTGTGGGTGCTACTCACCCAAAGGCATACACTGTGCTCGAGTTGTAATATCGACCCAGTTCTGTGGAATGAATCAGTTCCTTCAGCTGAAACGAGAATGTTGTATGATAACTATGGTGCAATTACAGTGGCAAAGGACCTATGGCCAACACTTTTTTCCTCCTTCTTGCTGTACAGACCCACCAAATATGTCACTTGTGTGGGGATACCTAACCCCTTTTTCCTTCTACTCACTGAGCTGCCTCAGGGCCAGCTCTGGTCATGGAATTGCCCTCACCATGTTCTGGAGCTTAGCTGACTCCAACCAGAAGGCTCTGGACTCCAACTGCCCAAGGTCTGGGGAGTATCGGCGATTGAGGACCTGGAGGCTGCCGCAGTAAAACTGCAGGATAGCAGGTTCCAGGTGCCATGGTCTGTAGTCTGCCAACAGAAGACACTACTGTATTAGTTTGCTCATACGTAGAAGAGAGAGGTTTACTCCCCTTCATGAGTCTAAAGATCACTCAGAGTCACTAACTTGCTTTGGGATGGGCATTGCCTTGACCACAACCCATCCAGCTCCTGCCTGGGGACAAAAAGTTGGTCTTTTACCTAGGAAATACCAGGTTGCTGCAGCAGCTCCAGCCAGCAAAAGAAAGGCAATCCCAAGGAGCACATAGCGGAGACAGTCACGTGAGTTACTCTCTGACCCATCCTTTGAGAGGGAGTTGGCATCTTCCTCCTGTTCCTCGGCCTCCATCAGGGGCATCTAGTGACAGAGCACACCATGGTCAGGCTGAGTTTTCTGCATCCCTTTACAACTGTCTCTGGAGGTGCTCTGCCATCTCTGTGCTCCTCTCCCAAGATCTGTAGCCCTGAGAAATCCATATGCTAACCAACAAAGACTTTGCTCAGTGCAAATGTGAGTAAAACTCCTAATTCAGTAGGAGATAGACTTCCAGGGCACTGTCCTGGCTATATCTCCTGGTAATGCCTCAATTTTCAAAGGCATACTTCTGCCAAAACCACAAAAGAGTTCAATAATGGATTTTTTTTGTAGACAAAAGTTTAGTCCTCCCAGGCTGGGAGTGATTTTAAAATTGACCTAGAAATCAATGCAAAAGAAAATCGGTGACCTCAAACGCACACAGAATTTACACAGAACAGCCATAGCCTGGGAGCCCAAAGTTGTACTTTGCCTGATGTGCCATTTTGCTCTTGGTCTCTGAAAGTAAGCAAAACTTTCCATTCCCACTAGATCATGTGTCCCAGGGCTAAGCCCATGCTGCTGAAACTACCTCCCTAGCTGAGCTAGTGAGGAGAGAGCACCTGAAAACTGTTCAGCCCTCTACCGCCCTCAGATTGTGCCAGAGGACACCTTCTGTCTTCCTTCGCCCCTTGTGCCCCCAGGCTGCTTTTTTTGCTTCATCCTGACTGCTCCCCTTCTGCCAGCCTCAGAGTCTGAGAGCAGAAAATGCCATTGCCTAAGAGAGCCACGTTAATCTTGGTTATCTCCCCCACCTTCTTCTCCTTTCCTCTGCCTTCACCCAGTGCATGGCTGCCTCCAAAGGCTTTCTGTGCTCTTATGCTGGAGAGGAAAGGGATGTGCCCGCATCATGCCAGGTGTTTTGGAGGACAGGGGTTTTGGGGAATGCCTGCGCCCTGTCTACGTGTCTACGAGTCGCCTTCGTGCCCAGTGGTACATATGAATGTGGGGGCATGAGTGCATGGGAGGGATGTTCTGCAGATGTGGGAAGAGATGGTTGGCTTCATGCACATTTTAGCCTGCATTGATGCCATGGGAAGCTCACATGACAGGGGCAAGTGGGCTTCTCAGTCCTCTTGTTTTCCCCCAGGTCCTGAGCCCCAAGCTCTCTAGGCCACCTTGCAACATGGAAACATGCTTGCAGAACGTAAGCACAAGGCAACTCGCTCTGGAACATTAATCCCAGCTTAATAAACATCAGCACTCGGACAATAAGCTGCACATCTGCTTGCTCTAATGCACCCTTCTAGAGAGGCAAGAGGTATAAACAGGCTCAGCGCAGACTGCCTTTCCTTGCTTCTCAAGGGTCACGTTTCTGTGCAACCCCTGTGGAGGATGTCCTCCCCTGTGAACCAAGTTGAGTGGTCCACAAGAACAAGGGCACTTCTGCACTATCACAGCATCCCTTCAGAAGCAGCAGACACAAGCAAAGAACTGCAGACGGAGAGAAGGGGGGAGGAGGGCAGGAAGCAGCAGCAGCAGAGCCTCTTGTTAGAGATTTGATGGTAGGCACCGGGGTTTCCCCCAGAGCTGCAGACCTACCTTTGAAACCTGCTGCTGCCTGTGAGGCCTGGCCCACACCCCCCTTCAAAAGTCATCTCACAAACGCATGGAGCATGAGAGAAGAGGACATCTATTTACCAAAGCTCAAGGTCTCCTCAGAGATCAATAACTTGATGCCATGTCCCTTTGGCTCGGCCTTCGTCCTGCACTGTCCTGCCGCAATGGGTCAGCGCACCCTGTACAATGGCTTTTTTTTTCTGAAATGGAGGTTTCAGCGTCTTGCAGGTGGTGAAGATCCACAGGCTGAGCAGTGAGAGCCTGGAAAAAGTCAGGGTAGAAGCACCTCCAGATGTGCAGAGAAGAACAACGCAGGAGGCTGATGCAGATAGCTTACCTTGTCCTCCTCGGGGGACAGGGAGTTGCTGAGCAACTGCTGTATTTCTTAGCTACCCTCCTTGGTCCCATTGGAGGGCAAGGCAATATACAGGGTGTGTGCTCCCCAGCACAGGGATGGAGCAGATGCTGGCTGGCAGGCGTAGATTTCTTGAAGGAGAGAAGGTGTCAGTACTCAGAGGGTCCAGTTAGCACAGTGGTCACGCACATGAAAACAAAGCACGGTATCTCTCAGTCCCGACCTGCAAGACTCCCTCTGATCTTGTACTTCTTGCTGTCCATTCTCCTGACACTGCGTTCTGCTGCACCGCCACACACTCCTCCCTGCAGCATCTGCTTTTCTTCTCCCCCAGGTCCTCTTCACCTACCTTGCATGCACCACCTCCTGCTTACACCTCCATGGCTCTGTAGGTGCCCCTTTGTTTTTCAAAAAAAAAGCAATGACGCTCCAGCTAAAGCAGAGTAAATAGAGTTACTCTGTCAATAAATGGGCGGAAAGGATAGGGACATGAACGACTCTTGACCTGGGGCTGAGCTCCAGCTGGTGGCATTGACCTGGGGCTGAGCTTATTTGGGCCAGAGCTCATTTCGGCTCATTTTGGCAGCTGAGCAGGGATAGCTGTTTTCAGCTCTGCCACTGGTTCAGGCTTAGTCTGGGACTGCATGAAAACCAAAATACATTGCTGTAGTTGATTTGGGGTGTATTCTAGTAGATAAACGTTAAATGTGGATGGAAAGCTGCAACTTTTGACTGGGAATGTGTCAGTGTTGTTGTCCCAACTAACTCATTGCTGCACCTATGGGAAACTAAAGCATGCAATGACAATAAGAGATGTTTTCAGAACCACTTGAGAGATTTAAGAGACTAGATTTCACTTTTAAAAGTTACTTTGAGCCAAAATTTCCCCAGATAACTGGGGATTAGCTGCATCTTTAGGCATATATGTATTTGTGTATGGATTCCCCAAGCTTGCACTATGAGGTTTTGCCACAGTGGGTCAGAACCCAGCAGCTGAGGGTATTTCCCAGTGTAGAGACTTGACTTTTTTTTGGTACCAAACCTTCCTGGAAAGAATCATCCTCCTTCTCTGGTGTTTTCAGCAGAACAAAAAATACAGAATCTCAGTCTCATCTATCTAAGCAAGCACACCACATCTGTCACCGCAGGCTTTTGAATCAACCCAGGGCCCAAGTCTTTGATCAGATCAGACTTCAGAGGAATTCCTTTACTGAAAGTACCCTTTACTTTTCACTTCTCCAAAGTAAAAAAAAAAAAGAGGGATGTGGGAGAGGGCTGAGAGTGACGTTGCCAATTTACGAACAAGGATCTTGTGAAGAGGGAGATGAGATGAGACAGCTAATTTTGCTGTTGCTGGGCTTAAGATCAAGAGAGGACTCATGTCTACAGCCGTTAGCTCAATATCTTCCACACAGGGCCAGTATTCAGCTTTGGTTTGCCTTTGGTACTGAGGGACAACATCGCAGCATTGTTCTGTGGTTTTTGCGAACGGCACACTGCGCGTTCACATCGCCTTGAGAGGGGACCGCTCCCCATGTGACATTTCCAAAGAGCTCTCGAGGACCCAACCGAGAAAGGGCCCCATATTGCTGAGAGTGTTAATGCCTTTGGTATTCACAACTTGGGTTACTCACATAGGAGACCACATGATCTTGTCTTCCTGGAAGAAAGGTCCAGTTATCACCAGATCTGACATCGAGCACTTCCTGCCACAGCGTTCGTGCCCGGCGTGGTTGTGAAGGCAGTGCTAACAGCTTGCTGGCTCAAAAGCTGCCAGCTTTTTCACAAGGCAGGGGGAAAAAAATACCAAGGCAGTAGGATGGTCCTCAGGGGCTTTGCAGCAGGATCTTCTCCAGCTCTGCTTTCTGCTTTAGGTGGCTATGTACCTCAGGGAAAAGAGTAGGAAGGACAGCTAGAAGTGTATTGATCTGAGCAAACCTTTGCCTAGTTCCCTTTTTAGAAAAGCTGTTAATCCTTTCCCCGCACCCCAAAGGATGGAAGAATACTGTAGATTCCTTAATATTTCTTTTATTTACAAAGAGGTGAAGTTTTTCTTTTGTATTGATCTTAGCAGCAAGAATAATTGAAAATCTTATGACGATCTACATTGGGACAGAATAACCATCAGCACAACTAGGACCCTTGGCCCATGCAAGACAGCAAATTGCCCATCAGGGGCAAAAGGATTCAGTGTCTCCTTTTGAAGTCCATCTGGGGAGATTCTCAATGTATAGCAAACAGCTGAGCAAGCCTTGTGGTTCCTTATCTGGGAAGCTGTGGGGTCTTTTTCACCTGCTGTCTCCTGGGGACAACGGAGTAGTCCGTGTCTTGATGCAGGTGGTGAAGAAGCTGATGAGAAATAACTCCTCCAGCCCTCTCAGCTGTGGGCAGGGTCAGCTCCTTTGAGCAGCTATTTTGAGGCGAAATCCAAGCCAGTGAGTGACCCTGTAGCTGGGACTCATAATGATGTTCAAGCTGCACAAGGCAAGGTCAGGTAACAGCGTGGGAACAGGACAAAGGGGAAGCTCGACGCTTGTACAGAGAGAGGTGGGGAAGAATCAGTTCTGGGTGATACAGAGGCGACAGACGTACCAACAAGTTCAATATCCTTGATCTTTTTGATACAAAATCTTTTAGAATAAAGATCTTTAGCACAGGGATGGTATTTTCCCACTACTAGATAGTCCAGAAATATGGCAAGAAATTGGGCAGAGAGTATGGATGTTGAATGCAGGGATGGATGTAACCATCTGTGCCTTGCCACTTTTCTTCTGTGTTGTGTTGCTTTTTCTCAACCCAGATCTGCAAATGCAGAGGAAAAAAGAAAAAAAGAAAAAAAAACCAAAAAAAAGCAAGCCAACTAATCTTTTCTATCCCTGTTCTTTGTGAGTGGATTGAGGTTTTCTTTTCAGCAAAGGTGCTGATTCGTGGGCTAGTTTTCTGGGCTTATTCACCACATCTTTGCTGCTTATTAGGCAACGGTTTCCCCTTGAGCAATGGAAGGAATGGGCTGCACGATTGTGATGTTTTCCACTAATACAGGATGTGGGATGAACTATTCTGCAATCAGCTTATCGTAGTCAAATAACAGTATTTTGCCAGTAGGGCAGAGAGGCTTTCGATTTCATGAAAAATAGTGCAGTGAGAATGGGAAATTGTGTGCGTTCATTCTTTTTACTGCCTTCATCAGACCTGGGGGGAAAGGGGGAGGGGAAAGGGATTTCCCCAGTATTTTTAACCCAGTAATGGGGATTTCTTTTTACACTGCACTGCTTAAACAGCTGACACAGTTGAGGCTCTGAGCTGACCTTAGAAACGTGCCTCCAAAGCAGGACTGAGTAGCTCAGAATGTAATCTCTGACTAAAACTTGAAGTGGGGACATCACAGGAAAAGTTACACCCTTGGTCAGTCAAGAGGGGATATCTTTATCAGTTTCATCATCTGCCCCAGCACTGATTGTCAGTGCTACTGTCCCTTATACAAAATCATATATCCAACTCTTCAGGCATTTCTCCCTTCCATTAGGCAGTTTTTAGGATGAGATGAGGCAAATGGACTATGTGCCTGCTCAGCCTCAAAGCTGAATGCTATTTTACACCAAGATGCAGAGCACTGAAGTGATGGCACAGCCTACTACTGGAAGCCGGGAAGGAAGAAGCAAGCTAGTGAGGTGCAGGATGGCATCTGAGCAGTATGGAAATGGGTTTCTATGCCATTAGATCCAGTAATAGCAGAGAAACAGGTTCAGTTATGAAGGTGAATTCTTGATAGCCTGTATGCCTAAGAATCAGGCTTCTATGTCTCCATTAGCTGTGTAGCCGCTGAATAGCTTTAATGTGCCTTTATCATTCTCCATATGTTGTTTAAATGTCTTCTTATTTCCAGCAGTTTGTTTCACTAACACTTTGCCTTGAGAATCACACAATCACAGAATTCTCTGAACTAGTGCTACCCATGTAGCCACCCATGAGTTTACACCTTATCCATCCTACCCCTCTTTTGGTTTTGAAGCCCTCTAAAGTAGTTATCTTCTCCAGCATCACTGAAAAACAGTCCCAATGGGTTCGATGCTGAAGTCATGTTCATGTTCTGTATAAACTGCTCCTCTAGCCTTCCCTGCAGAGAGGAGGTCTTTCCTACCTACGGGTTTCCTCGAGGAAGATCTTAAACAGAGCAATGGCTGTACTGGCTTTGGAGGTCCTTCAGAGAAAGGTAGGCACCAGTGTTTAGGACCTGGCTGGAGAAGGCAGTTGTGCATGGATCCTCATCCTGGCTTTGCCTTAGAGATGAAGACTGAGAGAAAGAAGATGTAATGTGTGCTGCTGGTGTACAGGGGTCAACTGGGGGAGCTGCCTGCCCAGTCCCCTCTGTTACTTCGATAGTATCTTTGTCATGCAAGTCCAGTGGGGCAGAAAAGTCAGTGTCCAGCTGGCACAGGGCTTCAGCAGGTTCTAAATCTGTTTTGTCCATCACCTTCTCATCCTGTTTCAGAACTGGTGTTGACGATGTGTGTTCACTTGATTTGAGAGCCTTAGAAATAACCATGGCCTGACGGACTTTACGTTCTGTTTCTTCCATGAAGGAGCTGTTTTGGAAGCCCTGGGTCAGCTTGACACAGTGAAGGAAGTTGTGGGACAATATGGGCATGTCCTCTGCCAGTGTGCAGAGGTCTGAGGAGGTTAGAGCTTGGTAAGACTCGCCATCCTCGTTGCTGTTGCCCTCCTGGGTGAAAGGCTCATAGGTGAAGTAGACCTGACAGGGCTCGATCTCAAATGAGTCGGAAGTATGAAAGAAGAAGTAGCCTTGGTTGGTGAAGCAGCTGGATGCAGAGTGCCCACTGGTTTCTAAGAGAGGATCAGGAGTGAGGGTTCCCTTGGAAAGTAGGAACTGGGATTCCTGGTCATTCTTCTGCATCACCTCAAGCATGGAGATCTCCAGGGCTGTGCTGTTCACACAGTAGGAAGATGTGGAGAATGGGGAGGAGAGCCATTTCTGATGGAGAAGAAAGACAAGAGAGAGACTGTTATGCTCAAAGTATAACACTCAGTGAGGAACCAAAGGTTTCTTTTCCTGAGTGCCTGCAGCAATCAGGTGACTTTTTCTCTGTCCAGGCAAGAATTGCTGGAGGTAGTGGGGAGGGAAATTCACATTCATGATGTCTCATCTGCAAGATTTTCAGAGAGAATATATCTTTCTATCACTTTGAAGTCAAGAGCAGATCTTGTCAGCCTATGTTTTGGGATTTCTAGAGGGGGGAATGGAAGATGGAGGATTAAAGTGAAAGGAAGAAAAAGATTTATGAGACTGCAAGATGAAATGAAGGTGGAAACATGAAAAGCAGTACCGAGATGCATCTCACGCAATCTATTCCTAGTTGAACCAGTTTCTGATACATCTACATGGCCCTATGCAGATTTCTTATCTAAAGCATTCTTCCAGGCCCCTTGTGCCTAGATTTCCATGCTCACTATGAGTGATTTCCTGCAGTGCATCATTATTCTTAAAAATAAACTTGTTTTGATAACATCCAATTTTATTGCCTTTATGGCCAATAAAGCCAAATTTTCTACTTCTTTCTGCACTGAGAAATTGTCGTCAGTGCCTGCTGCACACTCCTGCCTCCCCCCGTTCTGCACTCTTCCCCTGTAGTTTAAGCTTGCTAAGGCTTTTTGCGCTCAGGCTTTTCCAAAGATTTTCTGTCCTCTGGACCTTTTGCAGTTCATTTCTATTCTTCTTAAAGTGAGATGCCCCTTGGGATCACCTCCCACGTCTCTCATTGGACACTCCCTTTAATACTGCACAGAATGGTGATTGTCTCCTTGCAGCTGCCCATACTCACAGGGAGATTAGGGGAAGGGAGAAACTGGGGGTGGGGAATGTAGAAAACAGCTACATGCCATCCAGCGTGATGACAGCTCACATTAGGAGCAGAGGAAAGGCTCAGAGATGGGAGGAGGGGATCACAGCTGGATGGTCTGGGGAAGAGCTGGGCAGCCTAGGGCAGGCAGGGAGGGACCCCAGTGGGGTGGAAGGAGATCTGAGAGACCAAGCTCCCTCCCACAGGAGGTTTTCTCTTAGGCTGCCCATTCGGGAAGCAGGTTGCTGATGTTTGCATGGTTTGGTGTTTCTCAGTTCTTTTATTACAGATGCCTCAGCTGAATGTCAGGTTTTAGAAGGTCAGAAAATATAACTCAAGCAGAGAACCCAGCAGCTGGTACTACAGGCACACGTATCGTGAGGGCACGTGTAGGTCTGACAACCAGCTTTTTGTCCCAGGCATGTGCAGCTGGACCTTTCTTTCCCCCATTTCTTTCTCATAAGCACATGGTTTGATCCCCAGTCCCATACCTGAATGTCACCTCCGTGAGCCGAAACGAGTGGGGGAAAGAACTTCTTGGGGTCTGGGATGTGGATCTTCAGGATCTTAAACCTTGAGAAAAGAGAAGGAGAAGGAGGAATGAAGCGGGGCCTGATCCTAGCCAGTCTGTCAATGTAGTGGGGGAAGAAGAGATCACTGCAGCTCATGGGTACTACCCTGGCATGGAGGAAAGGTAAAATAAGAACAAGTCTGATGACTCTCCTTACTCTTGAGTGACCTGAAACACATAACTGAGCAGTGAGAGGTATAGAGGTGAGGCAATTAAACCTAGCCTTGGCAAATACATTACCCTCAGCCTTTTCCCTGACGAGGCACAACCAACAATTCACAGATTTTTTCCCTGCCTTGACTGGTCACCTTAACCTCTCCACCTGCCCTCTTCATGGTGAGCTGGGCAGGGCTGCCTCCTTTCCAAGCCCCAGCTGCTGTGAGCTGCCCCATCTTTGCTTTGCTGCCACCACAGTGACTTAGAGGACCATGTGGCCCGAGTAGGACCATCACTGAAAAAGGTGTGCCACAAGTCTCTGCCCTATTAGCAGGATGCTGCATGGTATAGCTAGGACACAGTGGCCATACAAGCTGTCTGAGTATGCCTAACACCAGTCCAGAGACCTCTGCTTTATTGGAACCAGTGTGTCGTCATCTGAGGCAGCATGAAGTGATCTAATCTGCTCTTCAGTCCCTCAGAGAGGTTGGCTGATCGTATCAGTTCTTTGCTGCAGGATGCTCTGAGGAAAGAGCCTCCTGACCTCTGCAGGCAATCAGTGTACTCTCTGAAGCATCAGAATTTGCTAGTTCTTGCATATAAACTACCTTACATCACTGCAGATGCTATTTTTATTCAAGCATGTCTAATCCTTCCTTGGAACTTACCTCAGCATTATCCTCCATCCAGTTCCTCCAGGTTAATGATACTCTGTGGAGAAAGGAGGCCTTTTCATCTCTCTCTGTGCCATATAGCTAGCAATTCCTCACCTTTGTGTTAGAACTCGAGGTAAAATACAGCATCTAGTGCTTTTCTCAGTATCCATCTTCCTTCAGCATGCTTCTCTTTCTTTCCTTACAGGGAAGCCATCCAGCTTCTGCTGCCTCATCCATGAGAATATTTCTGCCTGCTCCGTGTCATGAACATCATAACCCTGTTCTTTGCACCTGTCCTGAGATGGGAAAACCTGTGGTGACTATTCCGACAGGTCACTCCCTTTGTTATTGCATGGGGTAACATTGTAAGACACTTTCAATCCTGAATAAAAGCAGTGCCTAGGCAGAAATTCTGACAAAGAGATCCTTAAAGCATCATGCAGATGTTTACCAGCACATGATGAGACACTTCAGGACTGTGTGGACCAGGGAGAGGAAGAAATGTGCTTCTCCCTCAGGAGTTTTGCCTACAGGACCAAATATCACCAGTCTTGCTTGAGCTCTTGCTGGACAGTTTAAATGACGTGGTAGCGGTACCTAGGCTTGCTTGGTCCTCTTTACTGAGGGAGCGCTCAACCCAGTGGCCTGCTTATTAAGAGGCAATTTTGGTGTATCTCTGCTGGGTAACACCACTCTAATCCCTGGGCAACAGAAGTGCTTTTTAATTCAGCCAAGACACAACACCAGGTCACAGGAGTGCAGCACAATACAATGATGGTGGTGAAACTGCATCACTTTGGGTGGTGATGTACCTCCCCAAACAAATGTCAGCCTTAAATGGTTGGGCTGTAAACCATACTTTTAAGTCACTCCCTACTCTGAGTAACATCACAGAATCACAGAATCATAGAATCATAGAACATTTTCAGCTGGAAGAGACCTTCAAGATCATCAAGTCCAATCTTCTCCTAGCCCTATCAACACCACTAAACCATGTCCCTCAATGCAGTATCTACCCATCTCTTAAACACTTCTAGGGATGGTGACTCAACTACCTCCCTGGGCAGGCTGTCAACATGACAACCCTCTCAGAAAAGAAATTCTTACTAATACCCATCTCGAACCTCCCCTAGTGCAACTCAAGGTCATTTCTCCTTGTCCAGTCATTTGCCACTAGGGACAGCAGACCAACTCCCACCTTGTTACAGCCTCCTTTCAGGTAGTTGTAAAGAGTGATAAGGTCTCCCCTGAATCGCCTCTTCTCCAGGCTAAAAAGCCCCAGATGCCCCTGGCATTCCTCATATGACATATGCTCCAAATCCTTTACCAGCTTGGCAGCCCACCTCTGTACCCTCTCCAGCACCACAATGTCCCTCTGATAGTGAGGGGCCCAAAACTGGACACAGTACTCGAGGTGCAGCCTCACCAAAGCTGAGTACAGGGGGACAATCACTTCCCTGGCCCTGCTGACCACACTCTTCCTGACACAGGCCAGGATGCCCTTGGCCTTCTTGGCCACCTGGGCACACTGCTGGCTCATGCTCAGCTGTTGTCCATCAACAACCCCAGATCCCTCTCTGCCTGGCAGCTCTCCAGCCACTCTTCCCCAAGCCTGTAGCGCTGCTGGGGGTTGTTGTGGCTGAAGTGCAGGACCCGGCATTTGGCCTTATTGAAATTCATGTGGTTGGCCTTGGCCCAGTAATCCAGCCTTTCTAAATCCCTCTGTAGAGCCTCCCTACTCTCAAGCAGATCGACACGTCCACCCAGCTTGGTGTCTTCTGCAAACTTACTAAGGGTGCACCCTCTCCCCTTGTCCAGGTCGTTGATGAAAATGTTAAATAGGAGAGGCCCCAGTACTGAGCCCTGGGGGACATCACTCGTGACTGACAGCCAACTGGATTTAGCTCCATTGACCATGACTCTTTGGACTCAGCCATCTAACCATTTTTTTATCCAGCAAAGCATATGCCCATCCAAGCCAAGAACAGTCAATTTCTCTAGGAGAATGCTGTGGGCAACAGTGTCAAATGCCTTACTAAAGGCAAGGTAGACAACAAGTAAAAAAAGACACCAAGTGCAAAATAACATGGGTTTTGGGAAGATGCAAAAGACACAAGTTAGGAACAGAGATGAAAACTTGATTCTCTTTTACCATTTCAGGGTCCGCAAATTAATAAGGAAGGCAGTCCCAATGATCACCAAGATGCAACTGCTCATTATAAGAACTGGCAGGACCGTCCGGGATTTTTCTGCAAGATGAGAGAGAATGAGTGAGTTGTGAAAATTTAGCCATAATTCTGGAGGCAGGAGCTGCAACCCTTCTATGGCTGTTCAAGGTGATCAAAGTGGCCTTTATTATAATTTTATATAATAGAATATTATATATAGGTCAGATAAATTAGTTCTGCTGTGTTGTGCAGGATGCCTTTGAGCTGATATAGATTTCAGAGTTTACTTGTCATTGCTTAATAGATAATTTGTGCTGAACAGCTTGAACTGCCTGTTCCTAACAGCACCACAGCTAAGGGTTGCCACATAGGAGGTGCCACAGTCTACTGGTTGAATTGTCCATCAACCTGTCTGTCTCACTGCTAAGGAAATCAGGGAGTCCTAAAATCAACTTAAGTAGGATTGGAGACAAAGTCATGGGGTTCATGGGTCTTTGAAAAGGCAGGAGGACCAAGGATGGAGAAGATTAGCTTCTTTCTTTGGAGAGGTGTAAGAAAGCTTTAGGAAGCTAGAAAAGTTACAGCTTTCCACTGTATTTTAGTACTTGGATAGTAAGGTTAGGAGAAAGAGACTGAGTTCCCACACTGCCAGAGCTGCCAGCATTCCTCAGGCTTGTCTGGCATAATCTCAAACTTTTCTTAATTTCTCTTTCACACTTATCTCCCCAGAGCACCTTTTCTTGGTCTTGCTGTTCCAGTGCCTGGCTCCTCTGCTTGCCCCCTCATCCTCCCCCCATCCCTACTGTCCCTTGGTCTGGGCCTGCAGAGCATCTCTGGAGTAGTTGTGAGGAACCAGAGAAAAATAAAAGAAGGAGGAGACATTTTCAGGACATTCTTCCCTTGCTTGTCCTTGAGATGCTACTCAAATCACTTTGTCTCCTCTGCCTCTGGTACCCTGGTTATCTTTGGGTCTTGGTTGCTATGACAACTGGTTGCGGCTGTATCCTATTCATTGACATCACACACTGTCAAAATTTGATCGCCACAGCAACACAGTGCCCTTTCTAAACATAGCTCCCCTGTTTATACCAGTACCAGGCACAACAGGGAGGGGCTGAGCAGGGCCAGAGTGGATATGAGAGGAGAAGGAATAACCTCTATCTGCTTATTTTTTTGAAAAGAAATGGCAAGAGACCACAGCTAATGACTCACCAAAGAGGCTTGCTCAGGGCACTGTCTTTCAAGCCTGGAGGTGTCCCCCTGCTCTGTGGTTCACAGCAATGACTGATGCAAGTCTCAGCAGACCTTTTTGGAAGGGCCTTAACATGCCTGTAAGTCTCTTCCATTCTCCGTGAGACTTTACTTCTTACACTCAGGTGTCCTTTAGTTCAGGAACTGAGTGCTCTGTTTCACTGCATTTCACCCATCCATGGGCTTCAATGATCTAGGCCTTTTTAAAAAGTTGGATTTGTGTTCCTAGGTCACATTAGCATCTGGGAAAATTCCAGTCCTGACCACTGCTTCTGCAGCTCAGACATCTGGCTTTACTGCTTTGGGGAAGCACTCTCTGATTTACCTCTTGTGGATTTTGCCTCACTTCTGGAAGTCATAGGGACCCTGCTGGGGTCAAGAGGTCTTTGTCCTTAAGCCAACCTGACCTAACAGATCAGGAGGGACAGATTTTCCAACCTTTCTATTGCTCTTTGGTCAATACAATCCTTCCTACCCTTCTTCCTCCAGCTTCTCAGCCTACTTTGGCCCTTCTACCTTGTTTTCCCTGAGTCCCCATTTTCCCCTCCTTACGGTCAGCATGCGTCTTCCAACGTATTGTCTCGCTCCAGTCGCTCCACACGCCTTTGCAGGTACTTAAGGCACTTGGCCTTGGCCTTGCACGGACAGCTGCCTCATGTTTCAAGTCAGGTGAGAGGTTCTCAAACACCATCCACATCTGGTCATGCCGAATGGGTAAGATCATGGCATTCTGGGAGTAGGGCAAAATTAGAGCATCATCAACACCCTGGCTTACAGCCTCACGTACCCATCTTTTCCAAGACCCTCACAGATGACCTGTCTCAGATCCCTACACCTCATTCATTGCTTGCTCACCCCTTTCATCCCTTTCAACTCTGTCCCAGAACTGACTGGTTTTCTTTGTGACAACACTAAGTAAAATAGGATTCCCATCCATGTCATCACCAACCACTGGCAGCAGGTGACACAGATGAAAAGGTGGGGAATGTCATCCACTCTCCAGCTTTACTAAAACTGTTTTCATAGTGAGGGAATGCCCAGGAGGAAGTCCTGGGCAACACAAAGAAAACCAGGATTCATATGGTGACAGGTCACAGTGCTCCTCTCTGCACTCACCTCCTGAGGCCGACTCATGTTTCGGTACCGCACTTGGTATTCCCGCAACCCATTCAGATAGTGAGAGGAAACATTCAGGTTCCACGTTAAGTTGTAGCTGCTTTCAGTGTTGGTAACCAGCTGAAGATTTCCTGGAGGCCTCAGCTTTACTAGAAAGAAAGAAGGAGCAGGGCTGATACCTCCACACTGTCTGTCGATAACAGGACTCCACTGCAAACCCCACTGCAGCAGGGTAGTTGTCTTGGCTGTGCTCACAGAGTCCAGCCAGCCATGGCCATGTGAGGTGGCTAGTGAGTTCCCCCTCTCTGTTCTTCCTTCTTCCCCACTGTCACTGATGTCAAAAGGCCTGTTGTCTCTGGATTCTGTGATTCTATGACTACATTAAAGGCAGCTCCTCCTGTGAGCCTGTGAAAGTGGCCCTTGCAATCAGTGCAATCCATCTCACGTGGCTATGCATCCTATCTCGTAGAGTCTCCAGTTGTACAGACAAGAATGGAACATGTAGGGGAGGCAGCTGCTTCCTAGCTGCTCTTTCAGAGAGCTACAGGCACAGGAGATGGAGTTACTCAGCCTGTCTAGGCTGATCCTTTCCAATCCCTGACTCCAGCCATGCCCTCTTATATATCAAGTTGCAGCAGTTCTATCAAATGTCTCCCTGAGCCAGGTAAACTCACATATCCAGAAAAAAAAAAAAGTCTTAAGTAGATATTTTTCTGCAGAATTAGTGAGCTGAACCTTTTCCTCAAAGACTGATTCATGCCAAAGCTGGCTTAAAGGAGGGTGGAAGCACTTATCTGGTAGGAGACACAGAAGCTCAAAAATGTCTCTCTTTGCAGCCTGCATTTTTCAGATTGGCAAGGCTGTCATTGCCTCTTTAAAGCCAGAAGTCCTAGTGAAAATAATTCTCATTTAACAGTGTCCCAGATGAAGGACAGGACTGGAAGTGGCTGGTATGACACTGCATGTTAGAGGTGCAAGTGGCAGGAGTCAATGCAGTTCATTTGTGCTGGTTGTAGCAGGGGTCAAGGAAACGACAGAAGTCTGAAATCAGCTATGAATGTTACGCAGGGGTGGATGGGAAGAGAATTTAGCTATTATTTTGTGTGCGAGCTTCAGAGACCTCAAGGCAGATGAGTACTTACTATTTGCAAGTGGTCTGAAATCTTTTATTCGCACAGGTATGGACCTATTTTCTCCAACCTGACAATGGACAGACAGGGTAAGAAGGTCTGCAGTGGTGAAGCATTGAGTCTGCAAGGAAAATTTACCATTAGTGACACTGAAGCCTCATCAACAAGCTTTCATAATTCTAAGCATTGCCTATGTATAAGAAGTTTAGGAATACTTCACAATACAAATGGAGAATATTTGTGGCCAAAAAGCATAAGCCTTAATGGTGAGTGAGGAAACAAAGTTTTATACTTCATGTGGTTGGATTTTTTTTTTGTTCTTTTTGTTCTTCAAGGAGAATGAGGTCAAGAGACGACCTCAGAGATGGTAGTGATGTCCATCCCTTCTCAGAGGAAGGGATCAGGGCCAAACACAGACAACTGAGACATGGGACACTGCATTTGATCTGTCTGTCCTGTACCTCTTCTCCATGTATCAGGACAGAATGGCCCAACTCACAATAAAGCAAATCCTTCCTGCAGGGGAACCCAGAGGGGTGGTACATATCAACAGCACACGATGTCAAGCCCAGCTCCATAACTGGAGTCAGGGATTAGGTTTGGGCTTTTTATTCTGCTCCTGGGTGTCAAACTGTTAATGCACCCAAAATCCACATACAAATCATTTCCACCTGATCATTAGCCAGGACATCCAGATGAATTACTCACATTATTGTTTTTGCTGAAGATCTTGGTGCATCTCCTCAGTCCTGATGTTTGATCTGCCTTAGATAATTCACAGCTGTCTTTGGCCTTTTCAGGTAGGTGAAGTGCCCTGGGTTTAAATCAGGAGAACTCCAGTGAGCTGGGGAGGCTATTTTGTGTTTAGTCACACTTTATGTAACACTGAAGATCTCTCTTTGCATCTCACCATATTTGCTGAACAGGTCAGAGCAAGGATGTAATCCTACTTTGTCTCCCCACTGCATCAGTCAGACAAATTTTATGTGCTGGCACAAGGAAGAGTCAGTGCATCTCAGTAATTTCAAGCCAAAGATAATAGTAGGTTTCCAGTTTCCAAATTTTCACAAAAGAAGTTACTCTGATATCAGGGGTCATGCAGAGCCCAAGGACAGCTGCTACCCACAACCATGCCAGTGCAGCCCTGGAAAAAAGGTGCCCATTTCACCCCCTCTGTGGTTTACAGGTCCCCTTCAAGCTGCTGACAGTCCTGTAGGATCTCAGATACTGAGTGAGATGTATCTTCTGCACCAGTTCACATCCCAGTCAGCCAGGACCATGTGTCACACTTGGCAGAGCTACTCCATGACCCCTCTTCTGCTCTGACAAGCATGGCTGGGCAGCTTAAGCTGAGCTGTGGCACAGGGGGTGACAGGGTGGGAAAGCATCCATGGGGCTGGAGCTGAAGGAGTACCAGACTGAGCTGTGTGCTCCAGCTGTAAGGTCAGAGCAAGCCTGGGACTTTCTGATGGTGGGGAGATGCAGTGTCCTAGAGCCTTGATCAAGCAGTGGCATAGTTCTAAATCCAGCCCAAATCCCAGCCGCAGTCTCTGTGATTCACACCCATGGAGCAACAAAAATTTCTTGGCTTTCTAGGTCCATGCATCAGGCCCCAGAAGGTAGTTGGCCATCTTCCCCTACCAGAGGTGTCTCCGATAGTCACGAGCAACCCACCCACTGGCAAAATCACACCAAGCCTCTCTTTATTGCAGGCACCCAGGGAAGCCCTGGGGTAGGTTGCTAAGTCTCGTGGCTGGAGATGTCACACTTAGAGACCACAGAGATTCAGCCAGCCCCCATGGTGGTACTGGCCACACCCCCACTCCTCTGCTGGGAGATGTGTGGGAGAGGAAAACATCATGAACTGAGAGAGATGAATGGGTCCGGGAAGATACAGGGAACAATATTTTCCTTTATTTATTGCTACTCACGGTGCAACATCCTAGCTCATTCTGGAACTAGACAAATGGTCTCTGCATAACTTTAATTCCAGCATCCTCCACCCGCATTGCTATACATCATCCTTTTCCATTGAAAATACCTTTCAGTCCAGAGAGTGGCTACCAAAAGAGAGGGATTTTTTTTAAAAGAAGCACAGACACAACTATGGAGCTGGAAGATGAGCTGTGCTAGACAGTTTGGGACCGTCACATGACAAACACTGAGCAGTGACCAGCATCTCAACCAACATGGAGTTAGAGACAGAGTTTGAGACAAAACCCCTTGGTTCTGTGACTCCACTACACCTGTCCTAGGGAGGAAGAGTCTACAGTTTTGTTAAACAGGAAAATTTTCAGGACAATTTTCATTCAAAGCATTTGCTGTCCTCAGCCTCTCTGTTCACCCACCTGTCACATAAATCAAACTTTGATAAAATCTCCAGCTGGCATGGTCCTTCAGCCAGATCCCTGCCTGGGTTCCAGTCACAGAAGAGAGCCGCCCGTGAGTCATACCAACAAGTTAGGTTGGAGTTGCCTGTCAGTAGAAAAAGAGACGGAGAGAAACGTGGCTGGATCATCAATGGTGTTTGGCACTAACCATCACCCCATTCCAAAGTACAGACTGACTTCTCTGCTGAATAACTGTCTCCAACTAAGAAAGGCAAAGACATTCACTTCTCTGCATCCCTGGAGGTTGAGGTGCTCGTAAGACACCTGTAACTATTGCAAACTCTTCTGGATGTATGTTACAACTTGAGCATTGCACAGCAACACACCATGGCACATAGCTCCCTTTGGCTGACCTCTGCTCCCTGCTTGCCCAGCTGTCACAGGTGAAGGGAATAACTTCTTACCTTGTGCCGAGTCTGATGCCCACAAGAGAGACATGAGGCTGAACATCCAGAAGTGACACAGAAGCAGCAAAGAGGACTTCATCTGTACTGGTGACATGCTGAAAGAGAGAAGATGACCCCCAACATAGCTCAGCAGTGGAAATTAGGAAGATATCATCTCACAGGAGGCATCCACTGTCCCAGGGCAGGGCTCAAAGCCGGTGCCAATCTTCCAGGCTTAGAAACTCATAATCCTTTCACTCCGGAGACTGTGCTTTTTCCTCAGCACCTCATTGTTTTCCTGCCTTGGGCGCTTTGCTCAGCTCTGAAACTGTTTGCAGTGCAGCACAGATAGGCTGTTTGCAGCAGTAATGCCGTCTGGAAATGTGTCTGTGAGAGCGCACGGCAGTCCCTGTGTGTTGTTTCAGGCTGCTTGCTGACTCAGGTAGAGAGTGCTGCCTTGGCTGTGCGTGGCTTGTGCTTTGAAGAGCTTTTTTTTTTTGGTAAGCCCTAGGGCTGAGATAACTAGGTACTCGCTGAGTAAGAGGGGTCTCTGGCTGCAGCTAACGAGTTAGTTGCAGAGCTCATGGCTGAGGAGGTAGGTTTGAGACAGAGGGGAAATCAAGGTGCAGTAGGAGCTTACCGTGTTCTAGAAAGTCAAGGCTTTATCTTATCACAAGATATTACATAGTCACACACAAACCATGCACCATCCTCACCAAAGAGACCTTGCACTGCCTTAGCAGGGGCTGTGCTTTCAGGTGTAACAGAAAATTAGAGCTTTGTAATTAGGAAACTCTGCAGCACCCCTCACCCACTCATGGCACCCAGGGAGACTCCTTGTATTACAAAGCCTGTACAGCCACACTCCATGTTAGACAGATTGGGCTTACGGGCTTCTCATCCATGCCTTTCCCTCTCACCATCCACCTGGACACCTGTACCTTGAGATCTTCCTCTGCCCACAGAAGAAGGAACCACCTTCATGTCTCAGCAAGCCTGGAGCCCAGGGAGAGCTGAGCAAAACAAGACGGCGTCCTGCTGGACCCTTCTAGGTCTTCCATGAGAGCAGGAAAATAGCGTTTTTAAAGGGCTAGCATGAAGCATAATATCGATTCCCATTGTGATAAAAGATTAGCTTCAGATGAAGAAAAACATGACGACCACGCATTAACAGACAAAGAGGAGAGAAAGATAGAGAAAGATAGAGAAAGATAGAGAAAGAAAGCAGGCAGCATGGTTGTGAGATGTAGAGTATGATTTCAGAAGACTGTGGAGAGACAGAGAGATAAATACGTCCTCAGCCCTCCCCAACCACGAGATTCAGTTTGTCAGACTGAAACTCCTTCCAAGACACTTTTCAGATCAGCCACCCCCATGTAGGAGAGAGCTGGCATCACCTACTTTACCTTCCAGCTCTAGGCACCAAGTGGTCCAGATGAACGGAGTCCCTGGGGACCGGGTCGCGGGGTTGGATGGAAGCAGGTACTGGGCATCAAACAGTGAGGGGAATGGGGAGGGGGGAAAGGGAGCGGGATAGCAGCGGATATCCTACCTCAGTGCATGTCCAGGTGTATGACCATGAGAGGAAAGGTGCCTCCAGTCTGGCAGTTCTTCTGCAGTCATTCCTCTCATATGTGCGTGGCTTGTCTCTGTCTTCTCCCTCTCACCTTTGCACAGGAAGCTGCCGCTCACTTGCCTTGTCAGACTGAGACGAGGCCCTGTAGTATCGAAAGGGCTAGCGAGGCCGAGAATAAAAAGCCCCAAACCACGTCCTACTTCCTGCTGGTAAAGCAACAAGGGTGGAGGGATCAGGTGTTAGCCTGCAGTGCTCAGATATATACTGGGACCAGTTTGTAACTATTGTTGGGAAGTAAAAGAGAGAGAGAGAGAGAAGGACCTGTCCTCTTGGGACACCAGCAAGAGACCCATAGCTTCCTCTTTCAGACACCGAACAGATCAGTCATATTGCTCTCGATGTTTGCATACGTGCACAGGTCACTTTGAAATTGGGGACAGGAGTCAACCTGCAGTAGAAATACCACGGACCACTTTGTGAAAAATAACTAAGTCACTGACCTGAGCAGCACCAGAGCAAAACCAGCCTCCATGTCAGTGCCCCAGTTTCAGAGGATCCCTCCTGGGTCAGAGCGGGAGTGGAACAAGGACAGTGTTGAGTGTGAACAATCTTGAGGCACAGCCCTGACGCCTGCAAATGGTGTGACACCACAACAACACCCATTTTGCAGCTTTCCTACCCAGCTGAGCTCCCTGCTTGCTCCACAAAATGAAGAATTGTCTCTTCTGACCTAAGCCTCTCACATAGTCCGGACAGGCAACACCACCCCATAGCAGCTGTTTGGCATGGCATGTCCATTCAACAAGCCAGACAGGGACTCAAAAACTATACCCACCTTCTTCCAAGGCTTCAAGTGCCCTCACCTCCACAGACAGAAAATCCCTCACAGGCCCTGCAGGGCATGTTTGGTTTTAGAAGGTCTGTCCATCGCAGGTAGATGTCCTCCCCAGCCCACTTTGCTTTCACATCCCAAGTCAAGGTAGATGCACAAATGCAAATCCACAGCCTGATGGTTGCCTTATCATGGCTATCACAGATAGACATGCACATACATACGGGACCCTGCACATCACTCTTTTTCCGTACACAAATACAACTCTCTGAAGTGCAACACATCAGGTTTCCCGCCTGGTCTGAGCTGTGCAAAGATGTCCACTGGTGTGGGGGCTAGATAATGAGAAGTTCCTTTTATACACAGTGGTCACCACGCTCTGTGCTCCTCACCCTTCTCTACTAGAGCAGCTCAAGGCCAGAACTCGTCTGGCAAGCAGGTTTTTCTGACCAAAAAGTTGCCAGATGCTAATCACAAGTCCCCAGATAGTTCCTTTTTGAGGACCCTATAAACCTGGAGGATGGGGCCTCCTTTAACAACAAAGGGATCTTAGTTTCAAGTAGTGGAAAAAAGGTGGAGGAGGAGGAGGAGGAGTCATTAGTCACAGGCAGCCCAAACCAGAGACTGGATCTCGGAATATATCAGACCTTAAAAACAAATAACTTTGGACCAAAACAGTGATTTGAAGGCATGGGCAGAACCATTCTGAAGTAGGTTGCAACAATGGATCCTCATGTCCGTTTCTGGGGGAGCATTTTGGTTAGTTGAGCACCAATCACTCACTTAGCCAGTGGTTTGGAGTGCAACACCTCCTCCCTTGCCACACACAACATGGACCAGGAGTCTGAGAGGTGTCATTTGGATGTTAGTCATTGCTTGCTAGTCATCTGAAGATCCCTGTTATGGCCACCTTTTGTGAGGGCAACTGGAGAATCCGACCAGCCAGCAGCCTCTGTTGAAGAGGAGCAGGGCAGAAGATGTGCTATGTGCCCTCCTGCTCTGGTAATTACTGACTGTGGTAGTTGCATCTTGGAGGCTCCCACCAGAGTGTATCTCTAATGGCATGTACCATAAAGGCACAGCCCTCCTTTCCTAGGAACTCTTAAAACAAATGCAGCTTTCTCTGCTGCAGAAGTCCTTGGCTGAATCAATGAAGTTCTCTGTAACTTCTTGGTATCACCAATCCTGCAGCTGCAACGGAGTATTCAGGTTAACGTAATTTTTCTCATTTGTCCTTCAGACTGGGAAACCTGTGCCTTGCTTCAGACCACTTTGGGGAAACAAAAGCACGAAGCATGCATTTTTTATTGTTCAGCTTATCAAGGAAAAAAAAACAACCTCAAACACTGATTTTTCTCTTCTTTTTTTCCCTTTCTTCTAATGTCTAAGAATCAGATGAGGTTGGTTGTGCACTGTGGTACCTGAAATAGCGGAAAAGGCAAACTTAACATGTGGTTAGTCCCTAGGGAAGACAAGCCAGCTGCTACAGTGGAAAATAAGGATTTATCTGGTTAGCCAATTTACTGGAGATTGTTTTCTCTAGATCTGAGTCTCTGTGATAGATTCTCATGCAGGTATTTTGATACCTAGTAAGGACTGATGTCACATTGAAGATTTTCCCAATAAAGGTCCTAATGGAGAGTCAATTCACCTCTATCCAGCCACCTTTGATTAACAGTAGTAAAGGATACACCACTTTGTCAAGTGTGACTGGAACTGATTGACTTTTCCTAAATTGTGGAGGGAGGGGAAACCATCTGTCAGATCTTCTAACAGGCAGCTAGACACCAATGCATGGAGTTGCAGACTGCCTCAGCATTTTTAATTTCCACTGGAAACATAGTTTAAAATGTACTAAAGCAACAGTTTTGTGCCATAAGTAAGAAAGGGTTTCCTACACCAGCATGGTTTTCCCTAGAGCCCATCTGACACAGATAAATACACTTGACTGTCAGCATGGTTTTCGGGTTTGATTGTCCGGGATGCCATGCTACTGAGAATTTTGCGCCTTTCATTTTCACACCATTGCTTTAGGAATGGTACCATTTGTAATGTGACAAGCCAAACTAAACCACATTGTCGGTGACACGAAGTGTTCTTTTCATTACCTTCCTGTCCCCGGAATGGTGACTGAGATGGGTGAACTCACTACTCAGTGTTGTTGTTCAGTCTTAAAGCACCAGGCAGAAGTGTGGTGTTGGAGGTTGGGTTAAACATGTTCTTAGGGCCAGATCGGTGTTTCAGATGCAACATAAGTTTTAAAAATCCTCAAGGCTGTGGCAGGCTCATCTTTTTCTCCTTGTTCTGTTTTCATCAGAGAAAAGCAGTGCTGCTGAAATCTCTGTTTTCCATTGCGTGGCCACCGAGAGCCTTTACAAAATGTCAGAGGTGAATAGCAGAACAGAGAGCGCGAAGAACTGTGAAGTGCACAAGTGTCGAGTTATCCCATGACTCATCCACGCGTTAGCTGTGCTTAGGCTAGGCACATCCCTTCACTTTGCTGGCTTTCAACTAGGACAGGAGCCCCAGGCTAATGGAGATGATTAGCCTGTGGTTTACGAACGATCCAGCTCACCAGGGGTGAGCTCAGTGGAGGGCTCAGCAGATCCATCTTGATGTCCTGTCCCTGTGGTGCTCTGGATCTGAACAGAGGAAAAGGTGCAAAGACTGCAGGAGTTGAGGTGATGAGGGCAGAGATGGCCCAATGGCCACCAAAGTTTGCTTCCTGACGGGATACACTGTGAAGATCTCTAAACACTCTGCAGGTTATTTTTGGTGCTTTCCAAATAATGTTGTTTCAACTATAACCTTTACATTGAATTTCCTGCCATACATATATGTGTGCTTCTCAAAACTACGACGTTGTTCTACATCTGCTGTTATTTTCCTCTTAAATTGTGGTTCTACTCTGACAAAAGTCTGTAAAAATGGTCCTGTGGGGAACCACTGTTCAGTGTACCAGTGAGCTCTTTATTGAATTTATTCACTTTACCAGGCTAAAAGAAGCTTTACTTTGTATCAGAATAGCAACTTTAGGCCGATGTTGAAGAGGTTTTTTTCCCTCCTGCCCCATGATCCCTAGGGATATTGCTGCTATAGGTTAAACTTTGACCTCAGGTTAATCTCCATCACCATGTTTAAGTGGGCAGGCATTTAAGCAATGGAGTTTAAGTTCTGGGATCAGGTACTGCAATGGAGTAATGATGCCAGGTGTTAAGCCCACCTGCACAGCAGATGATATTCCTTCTTCCCTCCCAACTTCTGTCCCAGAGTATCCTTATAGATCTGCTTGATAAAAGGAGAAAACACCAAATATACACATGAACACACAAAATCTTCGAAAGTAAGGATTCCCTAGCTTTGTAGGTTATAAAATAACATGGATGAAGTGGTAGAAAGCTGAGGCTTTTGCAGGCACTCTCACTCGTGGCAAGTCTGGGGCCACAGGTGCTCCGGAGGGGATGGAGGAGGTGTTCACTTTCACGCTCTGACAGTGATGGCCACAGGCCCAGAGAAGTGGGGAAACAAGGGTGGGAGGTGAAGCATGCCACTTTCGAGCAGTTTCACTCTTAGCCTGCCTGTCTGTGAACACATGTATATGAACACGGGACAGTCATGAGATGCCCCCATTCAGGACCTAAGCCCTGGCTCCTCACTATATTTGGTTTGAACTAGACAGTGCCTGGACTTTTGTCTGAAGAGCTGAAGCCCATGCAACAGACTCAAGGCTTGAGAGACCTCCTAGGTACAGATACCAACCTCCCTGGTGGGTGCTTGTGTTGCCAGAAAGGCTGCCCAGACATTGAGTCCCTCCCTAGAGACATTCATGGAAGACCTGAGTTGTCACCCTGGCCTGGTGCTGTTGGTCCCTCAGTACTCTTGGACTCAGCAATGTGAAGGAAGACCAGTACCTATGCCTTTATCTGAACCTGTGGAACTAATGTGTGAGAGACAGGCAGAAATACGGCAAATGATCGCTGTCGGCTAAATTGTGGCATCTCTGTATGCAGATGGTCTAAGCCCAGCACACCTTCAGTGGAGAACTCACCCATGTGAACTGGAAAGAAAGTGGTGTACCCATGGGACTATTGACATATTTGTACAGCTCTCACATCCTCACTGCGTCTCAATTTCCACAGCAGACAAAAGGGCAAAAAGGACATCTTTTCATCTTCTTCAAGAACTGAGGTTCGCAGACCAGGCACCAGATCCTGTAATACATGCAGGTGTCCACTGCACAGGGCTGTAGGGACATTATTGGCTTCTAGTACTAAAATACGCCTACTCAAGTCTCCAAGGGTCTCCCTGGAGTTGAACACTGAGGATGCGTGACCAGAGTGCCTACTGCACTTATTCACAGACTGTATTGAAGAGGGAGAGCCTGTGCAAGTTACAGGAGGGCAGCACTGGATTCAAAGACCAGCTTTATGCTAAGACTTGTCCCCAAGCAAGATAATGAGCTGAATGCTGGCCGATTTGCTATTCAGCACCAGTGACTGCTCCTGTCCTTGAGGGAAATTATTACCTTGTTACCTGGGCAGTCTTGGAAAGATAAAGCCCTGCTCTGTTTTGCAGTCTGCTGATGTGTTACACCTCTCTCTATTTAAAGTTAGAGGGGCTTGTGTGCCAATACTTGACAAGCCCAATAGGAAGCAGTGATGGCTTTCAGACCTAATAAATTGAGAAGAATTCAGAGATTTATTGTACATTCAAAATTGCTTGAAGGCAGGATATGATACTGCAAGTTGATTCTTGAGAATAAACCCTCGGGTACTTTGATTAGCGAGGCTTGCTCCCACTTTAATCACATTTGCCTTTCTTCTCTAGAGGAAAAAATCATTACAACAACCACCCCCATTCTTACTCCCTCTCCATTTTCTCAGTCTGTGCCTGAGCAGTTTCTAGAAAGGGAGTTAATTAGATTGTTGTTTTTGTTTTAAAATATGCTTGATGATGTCATACTTACCCAAAGGCTAACCCCTTGATGCCTAGGTACTCCTGAGAAATGGCAGTATCAATGTCTCTGAATAGAAGGAATGGAAAGGAAAGGTGAAATCCAGATCCACAACCTGACCCAAGGACTTTAGGGCACTTCACTCCCTCAGGTGATGTACCACTTCATGAAACAAGTCAGCCCAAAGGGCTCCTCTTGAGAGCTCAGCTCTGTCAAGATTTCAGCTGTGGGCTTGCTCCTCTGAGAACTTTTCCTCCTAGGCAGCCCTCTTCTGATGTGAACTGCCTGTAGCAGAGTGGCTCTGCAGCATGATGAGGCTTTTGCGGTATGGCTCCACACCATTTGAAGAGTTCGTTTTCTGGCTGTGGGGGCTGGAGTAGGAAAAGCTGCTTATTACTGGAGACTACTAACCAGATCTTGGTGAACACTGCAAGACCACCTCTTGGAGAAAAAACAAGCAGCGTGGAAATTACTATTTACCCCAGTATGGTTTCTGAGAAGCCTGAAGGTGCTCCTTGAGAGACGTGACACAGAGCCCTTTACATGTACTACATTTTCATTGCTGTAACACAAAGCCCGAGCCACATCTCACCACATGGCACATTGACTTTGTCTGTACTTGGGCAATGGAATGTGGAGGACTGAGAGGAAACCGAATTAGGTCCTTTAGAGAAAGGCAAAACCAGGGTGTCACTTTTCTTGTCTTCAGCTCCTGAGAGTAGCATGGATGGACAGGAGAGGAATGCCCTTTTGAGTATCACCATTCCCTGTTGCTCCCGCATAAGAAGCGGGAAAGGGCACAGAGCATTGAAACAGTTCATAATTTCATTCCCTTTCTCACTGCAGCAAAAAAGAGCAATTGCAGCTTTCGCCACCAGCATGGGGCTAGGATGACTATTTTAGGCAAGCTGCCTGTGCCCCATGGTTGGTATCAAGGCTGCCAAGAAGGTCTGGCAGAGGAGCATGGCCTCTGCCTGCACCTGTGCACACATTTGCACACATAAACACACAGAGTTAGAGCCAAGTGGGAAAACACAGAGGGATCAAGCACTTGGCTTCACTCAGATGCTTACCCTGGAAACAGGCCAAGGACAATACAAGTCCACAGGCACCAGGGTCCTTTCCCTTAGCGATGGTCTACCCAGGTGAGACCCTAATTCTGAGGGGAAATTTGCACTGCTGCTCTTACGTTTCAAGGGCGAGAGAGTCAGTACATTTCACTAGGGCTGACCTTCCCTGCACTTCAATTGAAAGGATCCCTCCTTTCTTTCTCTCCATCTTTTTGGCTTGCAGCAGGTTCCTGAGGGAAAGTGGTTGCTGAAAAGGAATGCTTGGGTTTTTTTTCCATTCCTTTGCTTTTGGAAATAAATGCTGGCATCCTGGTGCAGTATCTCTCCCTCCTTCCCCCCCTCCCCTGCCTTAGCCTCTGTGAGGGGGGGGAGGAAGAGTGTGGGCGGTGGAAGGAGTTGTGGTCCCCAGATGTGTGAATTGTTGCCGAGTAGAAACAGTGCACCACGGACAAACAGCAGAGCCACTCCGCCGAGAGCCATCGCTTTGGGCTTGCGTCACTGACCTTTTCCTCTCACCCTTCTTGGTCCTCACCTGACCCTCCCACCGCTTCCCTTGCACTTTGTACTCAAAGAGTTCTCTGCATGGTGCTTTGCAGTGGTGAGGAAGGCTGGCATGGGAATGCAAAGGAGGGGAGAAAGTGGAAAGAAAAAAAGCCCTCCAACCAAGAGAAGGCAACGCATTGATCCTCTCTTCATTTCCCTAGAGCTCAGGCTGGCGTTCACCAGGAGAAGAGAGGCACTGGCTGAGCCAACACGTCACTGCCTCTGGTCGAGCCATTGCAATGAAAGCATAGTTGTTCTGCCTCCACAGCTGGCAGGGTTGGGGATGAGGGAGGAGAAGCAAGCCTGTCCTAGGTTCAGGGGAGTGCTCCAGATGCTGGCACATCATGAACAAATTTCAAAACCTTGTGGAACCAAGCTTGAAGCATGGTACAACTGTAAAAGCCTGCATTGAGTCTTCTAAAGAGTCAAACAATGCCACCAGCATCCCATGTGAAGAGAAGTAGGAGCTGGGGTGAAGCAAAAGCTTGGAAAGTGTTTTGGACTGCATGAAGAACAGTAATTCTGTGAGGCCTTGGCCCCAAAAATCTGCTGAAATTTTGCCCATGGCAGCAGGGGACAGGGCTGGGTTGCCTGGGAGTTCCTTCCTGGTGATCTGCCCATTTCACTACTTCAGGGAAGGAGCTGAGGACACATGAAAAACAAAGCAAAACAAAGTGTCTGTAGGGGCAAATGGGACAATGTCATGAACCCAAAAAAGCACATGGGGGCCAAACAGGAGAATGCAGTGAGCCTCAAGCACCCCGTGGAATATGCTTTGCTCAATCTTGAACTAGGACGCTGTGGTGTCAAACACCTTGGAGGGTAGTCAGGACTTGAGAGCAGGGGACCAGAACAGTGAAAATGATGCCTGCAGGATGGGTGTCAGTTAGACAGGAGACCTGTTGTCTTCCTTCCTCTCCCTCAGCGTTGTCTTCCCCTGGTTACTTCAAAGCATTGCAGCTGTCCTTAGTAGCAGTGAGGCTTGGACACGTCTCCTGCCTCAGAAGTGCACTGCTCTTTGCCTTGTCTGGGCTCCCTGGCAGCTGAGGCACCTCAGCAGCTTTGGTGCAGGTCAGCTTCACTTCTTGAAGGCGTCAGAGGCATGTAAATTGAAGTGAATCAAGAAACAACACAGCCCTCTGCCTCCCATTCACCCAGGGCTGGATTCCCAGACTGCCCAAGTGGAAGGGGAGCCCCCTACTCCTTAGCTTCTCCAACCCGAGCTCTCCATCCTGCTCCCTCCCATTTTAGCCATTGCAAACAGAGACTGGGAAAGAACTGGGAAAGACCGGGATTTTGCAATAATTCCCTGGACATCTGTGAGTTAAGTGACACAAGCTCAAGGGATGGGATGGTCTGTGGGCTGAGAAACTGTCAGAAGCCCTTTGATTTAAACCGTCTGCCCTGGAACTCACCATGGTATAACTGCAGGGAAGGAGATCACAGAAGGCTTGTGGTAGAAGGGGGAGGCATGTCGTGAGGTGAGGGAGATGTTCTTGTACCAGGGAGGCTTAGAGCCTCATCCCCCCTCTACCCACCTCCTGATAGCATCTTCAGAGCGAGACAGGCTTGCAAAGGGCAAAAGTTTCCGTTGGCAGGAAGGTGAGAGATGTCCACATGGGGCTGGTATGTGCGTGTGTTTACATGTGTGGGTGTCACAGCAGAGTAAACACCGAGCTGGCCTCTGAAGCCCCAGCATGGCTCAACAAATGCCCATTTTCCCACTGTGGTCCAAGGAGGACCATGTAATGCAAAGAGGTGGAACCATTGCTCTCAGCAATGCAGCTGTGCCCCATTGGCCATTCAGCCACAGGCAGGGTCCACATTAGCCCTTTGGGCTTAATGGCAGCTCCCAGCCAGCAATGGGAAAGGGAAGGTGAGAAAAAGGAAATCTGGAGGAGATTCGACCCATTGCTGACATGTGGCTGTGATGTGCTGGATGGAGGGAGATAGGAGCTCTACTCGCAGTGCTGGGCCACATCAGCTGAGGTATTGCATCACCTTCTCTCCATCCTTGGACTCTGGGAGATGAACGAGACTGAGGCATGGGTGAAACAGGTTGTCTACGTTGCTTGAGAGAGGAGGAAGGACAGTATGCTGGAGCAGAGGGGAAACGTGCTATGGTATGGTGAGGTGGCTCCCTGAGCGGTGCACAAACCCCTGATGTGGGGCAGACCCTGCACCCTGGCTAGCAGCTGAGGCAAGGCTCAAGGGGCTGCCAGAGACTTTCCCATAGCTGCCCCACCTGTGACAAAGGGTCAGAGAAGTTGCAGAGCCAGGTCATGCTATGCTGCACCCCTGTAGGATCAAAAGTCTCTTTTTACATTCCTTTTCTTGTCCTGCTTCTCTCTTCTCCTTTTCCATAGCTTTTACAGGGCAAGGAGTTTGCATAGCCTTCAGCTTCTCAGATGGCTCTGACACAGGCTTTCTTCTCCAGAGACAGCACCATACCCGCTCTTTACC
>NW_009714311.1:7864-14238 GCF_000703405.1 Apaloderma vittatum | reverse complement strand
AGTTTAAAGGGCCAAGCCCTTGGCAGATACCTTGAACAAGATCGAGATGCAGCCACAGAATCCTTTGCAGCAGAGCTTGGACCTGTCTTTCAGGGGAAAAGAGGAACGTGGACCCCGGGGTAATGCTGTAGCTGCCTACCCCAGGGCACGCTTCTTGCTTTGTCCAGGAGAGAGGTACTGGATGTCACCAACGCGAGGCTCACATACTACAGGGCAGACCCACTGCATGGAAAAGGACCCAACTGCAGGGTAAATTAAGTGAATGGAGGCCTTGTGGTCTTCAGGGCACAGCTGCACTGACTGACAGGACAGCAGTTCCTTCAACAGCACTGCAGGGTCCACCTTCCTTCCCTGGGCTGAGCTTCATCTACAACAACTCTCCGTTTGGGCATCTGTTGTGTGATGAGTGTCACTGGATAAGACCCCACCTGTCACCATGGATCTTAGCCCCAAGGGATTTGGTACTATTCTCTTCAAATGGACAGGCTGAAGGATTGAATTATAAAAAAACTTTTCTAGAAGGTCTGGCTACACATTTCCGCTCCTCCCTCACTCCTCACGTTTTGTAAGTGTGACAAAGTCACCTCCAATCTACCAACATCTCACCTCAAGGGGCCAGGGAAATGCAAAAGTGTAATATTTGCACTTTCTGAGGACACATTTCTATCTACTTCCTCGGAAGTAAAGAAAAAATGTGTAAAAGGCTGGGCTTTGACTTGACAGAATATTGTATTTACTAGGACATACACAGCCCTAGCTCTGGGCCTGACACAGGACCAGAGAGTCCTGTAAGGATGTGTATGATTATGTTTTCCACCCGTTGCCAAATGAAGCATCTGGTGCATGTCAAACCACAGTGGAAGCTATGTGGAGATGAATTAAACTCAAAACAGAAGGTCCTATATGGGCATCTCCTCTTGTTTTCTTGTTCATTGCTTCACTTCATCAGGAGTACCCTCAGTGCAAACCCCGAACATGCTAAACAAAACCCCACTTACCTCTTTGTCTTGCACTGAGACCTCCAAAAGGCATCTCCCTGTCCTTAGGACTCTACCCCTCCTAGATCATGCGCTCAAGCCTCCAAGTCTCCACTCCCCCTCATGTCTCCCCATTTTCCCTAACTTTAGGGGCAATCGCCACTTGTCTTTCCACCTCTGACCTGAGCCTCAAGCCTTTCTCATCACAGACAGGTCTTTGAAAAATATGTGTCCAGCTTAACTCTGGAACTGCCACTAACCCCACTGTTAGCAAGAACAAGTGTCCGGTCAACAGTTTAATGTGCCTCTTACACCTGTACTTGCTGGCTTTCATCTCTTGCAGAGAAAAAAGAAACAGCACAGGGAAAACAGAAAACACATGTGCTTACTAAGTACTTGATAGAAGGATGAGATAAAAATTCTGCAGGATAAAAGGGCTTATCCCCCTTAAGAGAATTCCAGCATGAGCTAAGCCTTCCTCAATAAAATTAGTTAAGTACTTGAATCCTAATCCTACAACCCATTGTATTGTCCCGTTTTGGTTTTATTTTTTTTTGTAATATCCAAAGAATCCTTCCTTGAATTTGCTTAAAGCTTTCCCAGCAAAGAGGAGAGGGTTGTCATAGTTAGAAGTTTCCAAGTAGCAAATATCTTTAAGGTAATGGTTCTCCATAATGGAAACAGAAGATTGCCAGGAACTGCCCAGGGAAGTTTCAGAGCCAAGTTAGACTTTGTACCTGTCTCAAGTCGGTGCCTTTCCCGTCACACTCTTTGGAAATAAACAGAGCTAGAAGGAATAGGTTGGGAAGGAAAAGCAAATCTATATGCAAAACAACCAGAGAAAAAAAGTTTAATACGACTGACAAAAAATACATATATATAAAAGCTCTTGGAGTTTGTTTGGTTTTGTAACATAAAGCACCATTAATTCCACAGTACATTACAACTCAGCCTGCTACACCTTCCAGAAAACACCCAATACTCCTGAAATCTGATTTAGCACCAAGGGATCAACATCTTGTTTAGCACCAAGAAGCCTGTTAAACAGACCCTTTGGTCCCCCTGCCCTTCTCTCTCATGTGCTTCAGGCACCACTTGGCTGCTCACGAGACCTCTCACTGACATTCAAACACCAAATAGAAAAGGAGTAAGGAGGAAGATTGTTTCTGCAGATATTCAGAGAGGCTTGCTACTCTTCAGGAAGACACAGGAGCACTATACACTGTGAATAGACAATACTTGGGATTGCAACCTGTTGACAAAGAGAGAAAGGGATTTGGTCCTGAGCATCACTTCCAGTGTGCTGGTTCCTCTCTACTGCCTGAAATCTTGTCTGAGCAATTCCATATGCTTGACCTTCGAAGGGAGGGGAATAAACTCACAGTCTCCTTTAGTTCCCATGATCCCATCATCACATGTTTTCCTGAGAAAACCCCAGCTTTGCCTCAGCAAAACCCATTGCCTCAGTGACAGTGGTGGGGAAGATTCAGGCAGAATGCCTGAAACTCATTGCAGCCTGTACTGTATCCTTAGAAAAGCAGGAAGGGTGAGTAAACAGGGCAAGAGAGAATATGTCCTGCAATTCTCCCAAGTTCATTTTTAATATTTAGCCTGAGCCCCTGTGCCTTTGTCATCCCAGGCTGAGTGTACAAGACCTAGTTCTGTATAATGATGCATATAACCCATGGGAGAGCTCAGGCAGTCCCAGGTGCTACAGGCAAAGACTACGGCTAATCATGAGACGGCAGAAGCTAGACAAGTCAGAAGACTTCACTATCAGTGATGGGAAGAGGAGAAATACAGATTCTCCTGCTTGTCCTGTCCTGAGACTCAAAAATAAGACAGCTCCTGGAACTGCTGTTTACAGGAGCATCACAACACGTGGAAGTAGGTTTCCCAAAGTGCTGAGTCAGCCTCACCTGCTCCCCCTCCCAGGACTGAAGCAATCCCAGAGGGATGTGAGCGGGAGCAATATGAGGACAGTACAAATGGTACTAGAAGACCCTACCCTGGCATTCCTTTTGCACTTCAACTTTTCCAACCTGACACAGAGAGCAAGAGTTTTCTTTGGCCACATGTTTTTCTCAGTTGCTCTAATGAGACTGCTGGAAAAGGGCCCAGAGAATGTGGCAGGAAAGCTTTTAACCCCAGGGTGAGGTGCTGTAGTTTCACACTTTTTCATCACGGAGTTAAAGAGGTGCTAACCTGCCCAGGTTTAACTGCAATTGCCCTTACTGCCTCCAGCTCAGGCTCTGAAATAGCCACCCCTCAATACCGATGTGGGAGAACCACCTTCAGGAGGACAATGTAATGGCATGCAGGGCCTGTGTTTCATCCTACACCAGCAAGTGTCACAGATGACTGCTGATGCCAGTGGAAGGGCATGGGTGCAGCTCTGTCAAAGAAAAGAGCAGATTTGTATTCACTGTCTGGGAACTGAGGCCAAGTAGCACCACAGGAGAGGTTTGGGAGAGAGGTTTGATAGGGTTGTCTCACTTTCTTTCTTTCTTTCTCTGTCTCTCTCCGCCTCTCTCCTCCCCCCCACCTCCTTCTGTGCTTACGATCCTTAGTGAAAATAGAGTGGTGGGCTCTACTGATTTAGTGGCAAATGCCTTTGAAGGGTCTGACTGAGAGTCTGGCCCTTCATCTCTTCAAAGATTTAGAGCTGACACAGAAGAGATCACCCCCACGAGGCCTAGATTCAACAGCCAGCCCAGACTCTGTGACCTGGAAGGGGTGTCTGAGGAAAGCCAATGACATACTTCAGAAGGCCAACAATCCCCTTTTTGGAAAGACAGTATTGTCTCTCACCGCTCCTACATCTTTTTTGTACTACAGGAGGCCATCAGACTCTAGTCTGCTTTCCAGGCTAAGGGTGTGAGAGGTGACATTAAGGCCATGTTGTGGGCTGCAAAACTGGCATCCTGAGACAGAGAAGAGCTGGGATGCACCTGAACAGTGGAGACTTTCTAGCCCTTTCTAGTCCTTTATGTATGAAGCCCCAAGGAGGGACACATCTCCAGGAGTAGCATTTTAGCTTTCCTCCTGCTCTAGGACCCTAAATGCCAAACACAGCTCGATGGCAGATTTAGAAGAAGCCAGTAACCCAATCTGAGGTCATGACGTGAGGGGAAGAGAGATGGTAGTGTCAGGCTGTAACTGAACATATATAGACCTGGCTACTCGAGGGTGTGAGGTGGGAGCCAGTGTGGCAAGTTTCACACTCAGTGCCTGAGACTTAAAAGGCCCATTTCCAAGTGATTTGCAGTGGTTGCGGGCAGTAAAGAGAGAGAGAGAGAGAGAGGAAGAAGGAAAAGGCCAAAGAGGCCTCAAGGAGAAGGAGAGGCAGTTAGTCAAGGCTAGGCTTGACCAGGTACCCATTGAAGGTGATGTACACATCAACATCATCGCTGTAAATGGCATTCTCCCTCTCCCGCTTGTAGAGCCTCACCCAGATTTCATCATTTTCCTGAAGCTCCAGCATGAGGCTCTGGCTCTGCATGATGCTGCGGTCGCTGGGTTGGGCATACAGGATGACTGCCTCTTCTTCGTTGTGCATGATGTGCATGTAGGTCTCCTTGAAGTTCCAGGTGTGGACATTGAGGCTGAAATAGTAAAGTCCACCTACAGAGCAGTAGAATTTGCCATTGAACATGTCAAAGTGGCTGTGGAGATTGACGAAGACGGTGTCAAAGATCAAGACCTGGAAGCCCTCACTGCTGTGCAGTGCCTTCTTGCGACCCACGGAGAACGCAGCGTACTGATGCTTACAGGAGTCTCCCGCTGTGCCCATCTGTCCTTTACTGCCTTTCTGGCCCTGGGCACCCCGCTCACCTCGTGGTCCTTCTTTGCCCCACTTCCCCGGCATCCCAGGCTCTCCCCGGTCTCCTTTCTCTCCTACAAGTGGAAGCAGAGGACACAACTCTTGTGTGGTACCAGAAAGCAAAGTATAAGTGGGGGTGAGAAAGCCTAATGTGGAGGCAGAGGATTGCTCAAGGGTGGGGCAATGACAGAAGAGGGAACACTTCTGAGGGTCACAACATCATTGTGCTTCAGGAGGAAGGAGCTAGCAGAGCTCTGGCTGTGACTGGGCTCTTTTCTCTTATGGATGCCCTGCTCTCTACACGATATGGCCTTGCTGGAGGCACTAGGACCTGTTGCTAAGAGACTTCAGCCTGAGAGGGAGCCCAGCAGTGCAAAGTACCACTGGGGCTCTTGATCTCTTCTTTATCCTCCACACTCCTTTACCTCCACCATAGCCCCTCTCCTCCTATCTCTCCTAAGACTCAATTATCCACACAGTGTGCACACTCTTCTTGCTGCAGGCTGGAGAAGTGGAAAAAGTGCTAATGCCTTTGGGAGAATATGACTAGAGAGGGACAATGAGGTGAGTCCAAGGGAAGAGACCCAAGCTGGACTTGGTGGACAGAGCAGTGCAAGTTAGAGGGCTGGTATTCTGACAATACCAGCATCCTTTGGGCATCCCGTATAATTAATACTGCATCATTAATAACTCTAGGGTTCATGTGTTGCAAGTCACACACTTGGGCAGGCATCAAAACAGAGAGACAGCAACACCAGAACATACTCTGTGTATAAAAAGAAGAAATGGGAGTCAGAGCATCCTCCAGCACAAATGACAGCATCCCAAATTTTTGCCTTCTTTTCCTCCTCTCCATTGCCTGGATGATACTGCAGGTCCCCCTGCAACACTCCATCCTAGGCCAGGTCTATATCAAAGCTCACTTCTGAGCTTTGATGGATTGCAGCTATTTCCAGGCTGGGCAGGGAAGGGGGAGCATCTGCCCAGCTAGCCCAGAAGAACCACAGAGCAACAGTAAAGGAGTGGAGCAGGATCCAGCTGGGAACAGGCTTTTGCCCACAGCAAAGGCTAAAAGAGGAGCCCTGAAGGGAGGAGCTGATCTAAAATAGGGAGCCTTTTCCCGTTAGCCCAGTCAGCCACAGCAGGGTGGAACGAGCTGGGGGTCACTGCCAGTTAGCCTGGAGGTGCCTGCAAATAGCTGCTGTGCTCTCCTCGCACTCCGAAATACATGTGACCCATGGAGCTGGAGAAGATTTCCCCACAGCCTTCCCGGGTGCCAGTGCCTACCCTCCAAATATGTTTATTTTGCAACTGGATAGAGGCTGCTCCTTCCCTCAGGCACTACAGGACTGGAAGTCTAAGGCAAGGAAGGTGTCCTCCCAGCTTGGCAAGAAGTTGCTAGTGCCACAGCTGTGCTAGCAGTGAGGAAGAGCTGGGAGCAGCAGCATCCTGAGACATGGAGGTCACAACATCCATAGGCACTGATTTCCCTCCTCCCAGGCTACTCCTGATCACAGCACGAAACATCTAAACCCTGGGCACAGCATGTACGGGCACATACCCTTCAGGATGGT
>NW_009714311.1:7152-7772 GCF_000703405.1 Apaloderma vittatum | reverse complement strand
ACCCTTTTCCCGTTAGCCCAGTCAGCCACAGCAGGGTGGAACGAGCTGGGGGTCACTGCCAGTTAGCCTGGAGGTGCCTGCAAATAGCTGCTGTGCTCTCCTCGCACTCCGAAATACATGTGACCCATGGAGCTGGAGAAGATTTCCCCACAGCCTTCCCGGGTGCCAGTGCCTACCCTCCAAATATGTTTATTTTGCAACTGGATAGAGGCTGCTCCTTCCCTCAGGCACTACAGGACTGGAAGTCTAAGGCAAGGAAGGTGTCCTCCCAGCTTGGCAAGAAGTTGCTAGTGCCACAGCTGTGCTAGCAGTGAGGAAGAGCTGGGAGCAGCAGCATCCTGAGACATGGAGGTCACAACATCCATAGGCACTGATTTCCCTCCTCCCAGGCTACTCCTGATCACAGCACGAAACATCTAAACCCTGGGCACAGCATGTACGGGCACATACCCTTCAGGATGGCGTCTGGCAGCTATTAGCATAACCAGCATGCCAGTAAAACAGCTATCACCCCCACCACAGTGCCACTGGCCCTCGAGCAGGCCTTGGCATCCCAGGGCCAAGATGGGCACTTACCCTTCAGGATGGTGATGTTGATATAGGGACGGACCTCCGGCATT